>NC_134487.1:270590814-270840814 GCF_040206685.1 Ascaphus truei | reverse complement strand
CTTACAATTTGTCTGATAAAAACAGGCATTTTATGGGACCTGCCCATGCATCATCCCCTGATGAAATCCGCAAAGGCGGAAGAAACGCGTAGGGACAGTTACAATTGAAACTACGGTGGCTGACCTGCTTTGACACCATCGAGAGATCGTGAAGACGCGAGTGAAGTCCTTCCGGGTTCCGGTTCCACAATTGAGAGAGCAATGGCGGACGCACGCTGCTTCTAAACTCTATACAAGTGGACTACAATTATCCTGGAACGAACGGCGTTCTAGCCTACCAGATATAAGACGATCCTGGGTAGCGTGGAGCAGAGGTGACCGTGGAGTCTTCATTTGGTGCATGGGCAGGTCCCATAAAATGCCTGTTTTTATCAGACAAATTGTAAGTGTGCATTTGTCTTGTCCGTGATTTATTAAAATGTGATTTTACACAAGGATCGGGCACTTTTTCTTTTTTCTTTCTCTAATATATATATATCTCAATAAGAGTGCTACTGAGCGTGGCCAATGTATACAAACAAAATACAGGGGAGCCCAATGCTACATCCAATTGACAAAACATATAAAGTAATTAGTATAAAGTTTAAATACTTCAATAATAATAATAATAATATTTACTTGGTTATTTAGTTAAACCCTTTGGCCAAAGCGGCATAAGCCTGCATAGCACATTAAGGTAAACCAAAATTAATGCAGGTCCTAACACTAAACTGTGAACCCTTCATTTTACCTCTGTATGAGGGGAAACAACCTCAGTGAGTCCTGTCCATTCAGCAAAATTATAGAACCTCCCAAGTTAAAAAGGTGGGGAGGGGTGAGCTGTGGGAGGAGGGGCCACCTACCTCCAAACAACCAATGCCAGCCAGGAACTAAATTAACACACACACTCCTAGCACGCTCAAACTCCAACACCCACCACATTATATATAAAGAGTGGGGGTGAGGTGACTGCCAGCAGGGGGGCGCAGGGGAAATAATGTGCGCCCCCCTGGCCTAGATTCATCATAAAAAGAAAGGAGCAGTCTCATTGTCTAGCACCAAAAACTCGTGCCACGATCTCTCATGTTCAGCTCTCCAGATGGAAAACACCTCTGTCTATCATTCAAGTACTACTGTATGTTGGCCAGTTCTCCCCTCATTGCTAGGATACTATTGACACCTTTAGTATGCAGCTCAGGGCCTATGAGTCTAAATCATGCTTTCTGCCTCAACACAAGGGAAATAAGGATGAGGTGTTCCTGTTAACAATGAGCTTCAAGTGTCACCATTCTACAAAGGGTTGAAGTGCTATAAGCATTTATTTTGATGACATGTCATGTGTATAAATCTGATATATATATTCATACAGAAAATCTAATACATATCATAAGCAATGTATCATTACATCTGTAATGTAAATCTAACACATACAACGGAACAGAATACAATTTATCTTGCTGTGACAAGGGAAGGAATGAGTGGCCTACTTAGGAATATGTAGTAGAACTAAATGTAGATTAAATTGCATTTATAATGATTCACCTTTGCATACTCTGTAATAATCTTTGCTCAGTTTATAAAGCAGTCACACATTTCAAAGAGAGACAACTATTTAATAGCAAACAACAGCCATGTTTTGGAGCACAGTTTCATCACTGTTGCATCGCATGATAATTTTCCCTGATAGGGATCCTCTAAATAAGGGGTGCGCAAACTGGCGTCGTGAGAATTTTTTTGGGGGGCGCGACGGTTACTGAGGCCACGCGCTTCCCCAAAGAAATTTAAAGTAAATGCAAGGGATCGGGCGATGCCTCTGTAACATTGCTTACCTTATCATTCCAGCGACACGTCGCCATGGCAACCCGCACATTACCCCATGGCTGTAACGCTTGGCCTGCCCACAAGCCAGACGAGACCCCGGGACTGAGGTGGAAAGGAGAAATACCACACACCTAACAGTAAACGGGGGCACGGCCGGAGTGTGGAAGTAGCGTAGTTGGTCCAGGGAACAAAAATAGAAAGAGTACCGTACTTGCCAACTCCAGCGTGGTAGAGTGTCCGTAAGCCTGGGTCGTGGAGCATAGAGAGCAGCGTAGTAGGTGTCCATAAGCCGTGTCTAAGGGATGTAGAAGACTGCAAGGTAGAGAGTCCAAAGCCAAATCCAAAGGGTACCAGAGACCAGCGTAGTCAAAGTCCAAAGCCAAGGGTCAAAATCCAGGGAGGTCAGCAGAGAATCCAGAGACAGGAACAGGGACTGAAACACAAGAAAGCCAGGCAGAAGCAGACAGCACCAAGGTACAGTAGCTATGCAGAGCAATGTGGTAATGGCGAGGGGAGACTAAATAGAAAGGAAGAAAGGGAGGAGCGGAGGTGCGGCCCCAGGGAAGCCCCGATAGGGAGGAATAGTCTGGGGGGCGGACCTGGTGGAGTAAAGGCAGGGAAACGCAGCGATGCGCGCGCGCCGCACCTGAGGAGGCGGGGTCAGGTTCCCGGCGCAAAGAAAGGGAAACCTGGGTCCGCGCGCGCCCGTAAGGTTGACGCACGCGACCCGGAAGTGCGGGAGCAGCCGGGTGGAGACGCCGAGGACCGGGGCACGCCGCCGGGGACCAGAGGCAGTTGGGAGAAAAGGTAAGGAGGCGCTGGTAGCGGGAGTCCCCGCAGCGCTGGTAGCGGGAGTCCCCGCAGCACGGGTCCTTACAATGGCGTCATTTGACGCAGGAGCCAAATAGAGGTGTGGGCGCAAGCAGGGGGTGAGAGCAGGCAGTGGGGCGCAGGGAGAAGAGTTTGCGCACCCCTGCTCTAAATGACATGTAACCAGTGGTGGGATTTAGCCGGTTAATTCTCTTTCCGGCGGGCAGCGGGCGGCAGCTGCATCTACCAGCATCTTTTCCCTGCATATCTTGTCAATATGGCCACGCAGCGTCAAATGGCGCCGCGTTGCCATGCCAGCAGGAACGCCATGTGACGTTACCGCATCACGTGACGTCCATTGCTATGGCAATAAGACGCTACGTGATCTCACAACGCTACATGGCGTCGCATTGTCATGGCAATGTGGCGCCATGTGATGCCGCACAGCCATTTTGAGAAGATATGCAAGGGGAGCATGCTGGAGGACGCCACCCGCCACCCGGACAGGTGAAAGTAAGAACCGGTTGTTAAAATTTTAGCATCCCACCACCTCGTTATCTACAGTCTATATATGCTATGGTGGAGCCTGAGTCTGTCCTTCCTTAGTACCCCACAATGGGACCGACCAGACTAATAAATAAGATGAGACTTTGGTATATATTAACCGGTAATTTATGGCCACCTGTGTCCAAAACTACGAGCGCCGGCAAGGAACCTGATGAAGCAAAACATTTGCGAAACGCGTTGTTCCTTGCCGGCGCTCGTAGTTTTGGACACAGGCGGCCACCGGTCCCGCACTCGGACACACACACGGGAGCTCACCGGGAAGCAGAGGACCCGTCGGAAGGATCTGTGTCTGCTTGTTGCTTTTTATTATGTGAGTGCTATGTTTTTTATTATGTATTAAACTCCTGCTATTTGCTAACTTTGGCTCTGCCCATTCTCTACACCTGGGACTGTGGGAGAAGTGCCATCCGCTCACTATTACCTTATCGGGAAGAAACAAAGGAGAGAAAGGCTTACGTGTCTGACTTTGAAGATACATCTCTCTGAGGTAAGGGGCACAGAGCCGTGTGAATAGATATATATCTTCGATTATACTGCCCCCCCCCCTTCATCTGTGTTGATGTTATTGTGGGAATATTCCCTGCTGTGATTGAGGCATTACCAATCAGCCTTTTATTATTTTATTATTGTCTTTCTATTTTGGAGATTGACAGTTTGCGCTGACCATTATCCTGTATCCACATATATCACAGTGGCAAGAAAAAGTTTGTGAACCTCAATGATAATTACGGAAATTCCATAGTTTTTCCACGATAACCTACTTGAATCAAAACCAGTCTTTTCTTAATTATCCACTAGGGCTTATATTGACCAATTCCATGTCTTTTGAAACAAAATAATGTATGAATTAAACAATGAGTAATTAAATGTCAGGGTATGTACAAAAATAAGAGAACCCCTGGTTTTATCAGCTAAATTGAAGGGGATAATTAGAATCGGGTGTTTAATAATATGGGTAGATCTTCAGGGCTGAGTTTGGAGGCCCCTCCCTATATAAAGATCAGAAACTTTGTGAGTTTGGTCTTCACCATACAAATGTGTGGAAACATGTCATGCCACAATCAAAATAAATCTCTGAGGACCTCAGAAAAGCAGTTATTGATGCCCATCAGTCTAGAAAGAGTTACAAACCCATTTCTAAAGATGTGGGGGCTCCACCAATCCACTGTCGGACAAATGGAGAAAGTTCAAGATCACAGTCACTCTACTCAGGAACAGTGATCCTACCAAAATCTCTCCAAGAACAAACCCGGCAAATCATCCTGGAAGTCACAAAGAACCCCAGAGTAACATCCAAGGATCTGCAGGCCACTCTCACTAATGTGTGCGTTCATGACTCAACTATCAGGAAAAGACTGAAGAAGAATAGTGTTCATGGAAGGATAGCCATGAGAAATCCACTGCTCTCTAAGGCCTCGTCCATGGTAAGCGCTTGCTCGCTGAAGCGTGCTGATGCTCGCTCATGCTTGGCACTGAGCCCCTACAGACGCAATTAGAGCGGCTTTAGTAGGGGCTCGCCTACGCTTCCGCAAGCGCGCGGCAGCGTGGGTCTTAGCAGATTTTTAAATTCACGCGCTTGCTGGAGCGCAGGGCCGGTCACGTGAGCGGTTCGCCCAATGAGGGCGAACCAGCTCCGTGACGTCACTGGCCCGCCCCCTGACAGCGCACAGGGCAAGCAACTGCAAGGCCAGGGAAAGCACCCGCTTTCCCTGAGCCTCAGTGCGCCTCAGCACGCCAGCGGGGAGCCTGGCCGAGGCCTAACAAGAACATTGCTGCCTGTCTGAAGTTTGCTAAAGAGCATATAAATGATAGACAAGGCTTCTGGAACAGACGAGTTAAAGGTAGAACTTTTTGGCCTCGATGAGAAACGTTATGTTTGGCGAAACCAAATACTGCTTTCGAACAGAAGAACCTCATCACAAACGTGAAGCATGGTGGTGGGAGTGTGATGGTTTGGGGCTGCAAAACATAAACAGACCTCTCTGGCCCTGAGGAATAGACAAGCACGATGGGGCTAAGATGGTAAAAATCTTGGATCTTTGGAATGATGTACCTCAGGAAAAGGAGACAAAAGTAACATACACACTACTACAGTATAGTGCATTATCCTGGGATACAAACTGATAAGCAAGGTATACAAAGGCAAAGGATTTAATGGTAATATTAAAATGAGTAAAAAATACACATGTGAGCACACACACTGTGTTCACAACAATGATGACAATGGGTAATGATCTTAGTGACTGGTGTCTTTGTATACCTTGCTTATCAGTTTGTATTCCAGGATAATGCACTATAGTAGTGTGTATGTTATTTTTGTCTCCTGAGGTACGTCATTCCAAAGATCCAAGCTTTTTACCATCTTAGCCCCATCGTGCTCTTCTATTCCTCAGCGCCAGAAAGGTCTGTTTATGTTTTGCATTCTATACTGGACATTAGACATTCAGTGGACTTTTTAGGCTGCTTTTTGGACAATATCACAGGACGATACCATTGGACTTTATTCACTGTTGTTATGTTATATTATTCATTCATTTATTATTCTTAGTTTTTTTTTGGTGGTAGTAGCGCTTTTTGTACACTAATTATTCCAATTGATGGTTTGGGGCTGCCTTACTTCCTCAGGTCCTGGGCGGATTGCCATCATCGACACAATCATGAATTTTGCCTTGTACCAGAAGATTCTAGAGGAATCCATCCGCGCGCTGAAGCTGAAACTAAACGGGGTCATGGAGCAAGACAATGATCCTAAACATTCAAGCAGATCTACAAAAGATTGGCTGCAGAAGAATAAATTCCACCTTTTAGAATGGCCTAGTCTAAGTCCGGATCTAAACCCCATCGAAATGTTGCGGCAAGACCGGAAGCGAGCTGTCCATGCAAGGAAGCCCTCAAATATCACTGAGTTGAAGCAGGTCTGTAAGGAGAAATGGGCCAAAATTCATCAAAACCGATGTGAAAGACTAACCAGCAGTTACAGGAAATGTTTAGTTGAAGTCATTGCTGCTCAAGCAGATCTCACCAGATACGGAATCTAAAGGTTCACATACTGTACTTTTTCACACATGAATATTGAATGACGAATATTTTGTGGATAAATAAATGTTGAAAAAGTACAGTATCATGTTTTTGTGTCATTTGTTTGATTAGGTTATCTTTATCTATTATTGGTTGTTAGATTATGATCTAATAACATTTTAGGTTTGAAATATGTGAAAATCCTAAGGGGTTCACAATTTTTTTTCTCGCCGCTGTATATACACACATTACACAATAAATGAGGATGGTGCATTATTGCCCCTTATACAGTATAATCCCAGTGCTCAGTGTAGAAACCAAATAGGACACTAGTAATGTCAGCACAGTGTTGGAGCTCTTATTTTATGATGGTGTGCAGTTTCGTTATAGACCTGTTATGGGTGAAATATTTGTGAGATGCATGTATACTTCACAAAGGATCCTGCAAGTACCGAGAAGGGGTCTTCTGGCTGTCTGTTATCCAGTCTCACTTTAACAGCCTAGCAAATATCTGGATCTCTCTCACTCTGGGCTCTTCTCCTCATAACCCATTTCTCTTTCTGTGTAAGGCAAGTCTGTTGTCGTCTCTCTCTCTCTCTCTCTCTCTCTCTCTCTCTCTCTCTCTCTCTCTCTCTCTCTCTCTCTCTCTTTCTCTGTGTGTAGGGGGTTTGTTTCTGCTGCTGTCTATCACTTTCATCTCTCATTTCAGAGTGTCAGTCTGTCTCTCTTAAGCCCCTCTCACTGTCACCTGGGCTGTCTCTCTCTGTGTGCCTCTCACTAGCTCTGTCTCTGACTGACAGTTGGTCTCCGTGTGTGCCTCTCAGGCTGACCATTGTTCAGTGGTGTTATTTAGTAAACTAACAAAGTGTTTCACAAATCACCCCCACATTCAAAACATTTTTCATAAAGGCCTTGATGGAACTTTCCACCAATCCGTTTGATTGAAGGAAATGTGGTGCTCAGCACCTAGCCAGCTAGGATTCCCCCACCCCCCGTATGCCCCGTTTTTTGTGAGTATGGCTGTGATTGCGTTTTGTGCTTTGCTTGCTGGCTCCGGCTGGAATAAAATTATGTTATTGAATTGCTTTGCCCTGTCTGGTGCCTTGATCCCTGGGTTAACTTCTAGTCTACCTTGACAGGGGGAATTGCTACTTTAACCTTATCTTTGTCCTAAGCTCTTATGACCACCAAATGTAGTTCAAATCTCACCCTGAACTTTTTGCAGTTCTCTGCAACATTGTCAGATAGCTGCAGGATGGATGAGGGTTGCAATCCATCCATTACTCACCACAGCCTTTGTGCCTCTGTTGCTTACTGGGTGCACTTGTTCTGTATGTCTTCATCAGCACTGAAAACAACAGCAAGGTCATCTCCTCCTTCTTATTTGCCACTTCTCATACCATATAATGATCCTGGTGGAATTATTATTATAATTTATTTATAATGTGACAACATATTCCATAGGACAGAACAATAGGGTTGGAGGACAAAAGACAATAAAATAACAAACATTAACATGCATTGTTACAGTAGGTAAGTAGGGCCGTGCCCCAATGAGCTTGCAAGCTATCAGGAAGGGTAAGTGGAAACATAGGGTACAGAGGGATGAGAACGCTGGTGTGTTTTGGAATGATAACAGAGCAGCTGTAGCATCAGCAAACAGCTGACACCCTTTGGCTTCCGCCTTTGGGGCGATGCAGGTGTAGGCTGAAGAGGTTCTGAATGAATTCAGCTGTGCTATGCAAGTCCAGGGCAATAAGAATTACAGTGGGCGGGGCTGATGAAATACATTTCAAGCCGTCCTAGATGTTAACCCATATCACGTTGTTTCTGGGCAGAGCGGAGCAGCTCTTGGGGAACCCTTTCAGACATCCGCCTTTGGGGTACCGCAGATGTAGGCGGAAGAGGTTCTGAATGATTATAAAGCAGCAAAGCATTTGAATGAGAATTACAGCAAATAAAAATACCACTTATGAGCACATTCACATGTTTCAGGTAGGTCCACAAACCTGCCTTTTCCCTTTATCTCTAAGCATACAATGCTTCCACTGTAGCATGGGATTTTGGGTAATAACATGCAAATGAGCACTTACAGTGTGCACTTGTTGCTTCTTATGCATTTTAACATGGATTCCAATAGGCTTACAGGTTTTGTAGCACAGCCTGGAAAAAAGAAGTGCATAGCCAGTAAAGTACTCACAGACAGCTGTTTTGATGTTTTGGGTCTAATCAGTGCGAGGATGGTTTACTGGCTGTGCAATGTGAAACTGGTAGTAAAAAGTGACAAAAAACTTCCACCATACAATGCTAGTGCATTTGCATGTCATCATTACCCACAATGCCTGGCTTTAGTGGAAGCACTGTATGCTAAGAGATAAGTGACAATATCATTTATAGACAACCTTATATGATGTACATATCTCCACATACTCCACTTATGCATTTTTAGTGTTAATTTTCTTGTAGCTAGAGTTGTTATTTTTCCTCAGCAAGTTACCACAGTAGAATCTTGAGAGAACCGATATCTAAGGTAATATTTACTTTGTTATAAGGCACTTTCTGGCACTAGAAGACATCTTATGGACCAGTCAAGCACATAGACCTTAAGGTGTCTTATAGAATAGCTCCCTTTAATAAATATGGACCCAGATATCTGTCTCCATTGTTTGAAGCTCAGAACCTTTAGCCAATTAGGTCAGCTGGGAGACGGTTAACATACTGAATTCATATAGCATATTTACTTGTAAACATACAGCAGTTCAGATAACTGTTTTGATCAGGAGGAATGCATCACCATTAAAGTTGAATACATCTAATGTATACAGAACAGTAATAAACCACCTGCATGTATTGAAAGCATTTACAATAATGCATAAAAACATAACACACACAAACTCCTATTACACATACACCCAGATATACCACACAGACAAGTCAACTCACATACGGACATAAGTCTACACACGGATGAACACGCTCATGGTCAATCACAGATTCCCTTTTGTTTGTTCATATCTCCCTCTCCCTTCTCTCTCTTGCTTCCAAGACAGTTGAACCTCTGGGGCATGTCATCAATAATCCCACCTGACAGAGCCAGACACTTCTCGTCCCCAAAACATCTGCTCACACCCTTGTAGCCTGAGAGCATTTTTTCCCTGGCCTCCCCAAACAGCTAATTTCTTGTCTTTATTCCGGGTGGGGGTGGGAAGCCTGACAGATGATTGATGCGTCATCTTCAAGACCGACAAGAAAGGACCAGAGGACATTGTATAATACTATAGCTTTTGATGCTCCATCAGAGATTTTCTAGGCAACACAGTCAGGCCAGTTAAACTCTGAATTCCTTTGAAAGTTTGCTTAGTGCCAAAACCTGGATTCATATTGACCAAATTGTACTGCTGAGATATGGTTGTGATATTCAGGAGCATCGACTCTGCAGTACATTTGTGATGGGAACAAAGGGCAATATTATTACTGCAGCAATATTATTACTGCCTATAGAAGTAGTGGCTCAGGTAATGTCACAGCAGGAGAGCCAAGTTAAAATCCCTGCCTGTATTTCTTCTGAGTCTGAGAAAGTCACTTTATCCAGCTGTACCCCAGGCATAAAACAATAGCTGACCCCTCTCCCCTCTCCCACATTATTATTTTTCTTCTTCCTTGCCCCACCACCCCCAATCTTTATTTTTTTACTATAGTCTGTACAAAGGGTATTCTTCGTCTGAATATCACTGAAAGGTTTGAAACACATGCTTCTTGAGTTATCCATTCGGTGAATTATTGGCTGACACATCTTTAATGTCGGCATATTTATTTCATATATTTAGAGCAAACGAGTTGTTTATTGTTAATTTCGTACTTCATCTTTATTGTTTTGTCTAAAACATTTAATTAAAAGGAAAATCGCTGCCATGCTCTATGTGGCAAGAGCTAATGTACTTCTGCGTGCAGTGTTGTGTGCCCTACAGTGCAGTATCAGAAACATATGATTATTTTACTTACAATTGTACTATTGCCCTTACCCTTCTTCTTAAGGTTATGTCCCCGGTGGTGATGGCGGCGCCCGCCGCACACCAGACACTAACCTCAATCAGGCAGGCCCCAGTGTGTTCTGTTGTCTTAACTCACGAAGCGCGATGGCGCATCAGCCAGCAGGGAAGACAAGAAATGTGTCTTCTCGTGTGGTGACGGGGTCACGTGGTGTGCTGGGAGCCAATAGCAGGGCAGATAGTAGGGCAGATAATGGGAGCGCAGTTATTGTAGACCTGCGTTAATTTCAGCTTTTGGGACCCCCTGCTTCCAGAGATACTTACTTCCGTAGTGGTTCTGGTATCTGTGAAGTTTAAATGTCCCGGTCATGCTGTTCTATAGGAAGCCGCACCGGATAACGTCACGGCTTCCTATTGGCCCGCCTGAGGTGGGACATTTAAAGCCGCCATTATGTTAGGCACACTATTTCCCTGACTGCATGCCTACGGAGGTAAGAATCTCTGGAAGCAGGAAGTCCCCGCAGCTGAAATTAACACAGTTCAGCTCTGGAGACACCCTGCTTCAATACTGTCATAAAATTGTATTTAATTTTTTTCTTCATTTAAAATGCAATGCAGCCTGTTCTGCTGCTTTAACTCTTTTGGAGAGTAGGCTGTGTGCATTGTGCACACTGTCCTTATCTTTGAAATACCTTACTGCTACATTCCGACATAGTTGACTCAAAAACATAATTTTCGTTGCAAATTAACTTTGCTTCAACCAGATCAAATATTTCATTCTGCAATCCTTCAGAGGTTTCCTATTAAGGAGAAAGTGTGCAAGTTAAACACACTATGGTTCTGAACCGTGTGGCCACCCTAGAAGATTCACTCGCATCTGCTGAATTATTCCAGCCTCATGAATACATCATATTGATATACTCAAAATGACTTGCTAATTACTCGTGTGCTACCCCAGAATGCCAGTTTAATGAGAAAAATGCTAAAAAGAAAAATGACATGGGCGTCACATGGGTGAGTGCTTTCACTCCTCAACAGTAAATTGCAGATTGTATGGTAAGTGCCAGAGCACTGTATTCATGGGAATGCAAACCAATGCAAAAGTCCTTCTGACTTGCCGGAATCAAGTAAGAGCGACTCAGTGTTAATACATATGAGGAAAGTGCCACTAACCCTATTAAACTACAATGTATTTTTAATATTAAAAAAATCAAAAGATAAAGGAAATGCAAAAGTACGGCACATCTTTGAGACAAGCAAATAATGATATACCCTTTTTATTTGAATGAATGAAGTTGACTTTTAAGTTAGTTGGTCTTACGCCTTGTGTTCCTCATTGTATTTCTGAACTTTGGGTAAGTAGTGAGTAAGATATTGCTATTTACTTCCACATTCCCATTTTGCTGATCATTTGGAAGAGGTTTGATTGATCTGCTCACTGGGCATTAATCATTAAACTGCAATAGTACCGATCCGGGCACCATTGAGGGAACTGTGATAGTGCCCTGATTGCATCAGTGCGATTTAATGAATAACCACTACTCTCTCAACGCATCCTGCATCTTTAGGATAGGTCAAAGAGTAATTAATCTCCTCGCTGCCCCAGAGAGTATTCAGTAGGATGTAATTAACCTTCTGACTGCCCCACAATGCTGATAGACCAAGCTCAGGAGATAATTAACCTCCACACTCAGGTCATGTCAGTCTTACATAGATTAATATTGAGCCTCTCAAGTGACTTTCATTATTAAGGTGTTAGGTTCACTTTCATCACATCATCACACTTATCCTCTTACACAAACAAACTGCACTTTGTAGTATCGCCATCTCAATAGTCAGCAATCCTGTACACTCCTGTACATTTGTTTACTTGTCTTTAACACAACCATGCCTCGAGCTGGATCCCTCTCCCATTCCCAATAAACATACCATACAACGTCTTCGGAGAAATTAACAGCCACAGCTTTATTTATTACAATAGATAAATATCTCATATTTATCCCCAACTAGGAATCCACACAGATTACTTCGCTCACACCCATCGGAGCTTGAGGGATACCCTCAGCTCGTGCTCATCTAGCCATTCACTACCTTAGTCTGAATGTACAAAGCCCCCATCGGAAGGTCACTACCACACCAATCGAGCCTAGTCTGGAATGGTACCGCCTTCCCCAAATTCCATCTGGATGTTCACCCCAATTCTGGCCACGACAGCCTAGAATGGCACCGCCTTTCCCAACTAAAATACTTCAGAGGTCTGAGACCCCCCTCCAGGAGCCAATGGTGACTGAGTCCCCCTCCCATGGTAACATTACTTCCGCCTACACGTTACCTCAAGCTGCGGAAAACAACAGAGCTGAATCCCGATTTTCCTTAACAATGCTGACATCCCTCATGCCTAAAAACAGGGTGGGTGGGTGTGACTTTGCTCCAGTAGATCCTAGAAGAAAGAGAAAGCTAGGATCCCTCTCCATGCTCTAAGCCCCCCTTACTTAACCAGTCCCCCTGGCCTGACATCAAGACTCCTTAGGAGAGGGCCCCCTCGGCCTTAAGTTGTGCCACCCCTTCCTTACAGTCCAGGGCTTTCTTGACTGATATTGTTCATACCATATTGTGAACGCATTGAAGATAAAATGTTTTAATTCCCTATGGAAATCCAAAATTGATGTCAACTTCCTGGTGAGTAGAGATATGCAAACCTGTCCCAATCAGCCTGAGATGGTCCAGGAATCGGTGACATTTTGCAACACTGAAATCAAAGCCATAACATAGGTATGAAACCAAGGGTTAATTTGCATGGTTCCCAAAGCGCTGAGAACATTTTTTTTCATCAATTGTGGTGAGCCAGTCCATAATAATGTCATCCTCATCCTGTATTCTTCTTCAATATTTGTTACTGACTGTCTCACTTGCCATTTATACCCATTCTCTGACACCCTTGAGATACCAAAGATGAATATAATAATGTCCCAAAACAAAATATTGAAAAGTGTGAAGTGCTGCTTTAAATTGGGCACCTTCATTTTGTATTACACTGATACTTAACACACATCTGTTGCTCCCACACACTTCAATGGTTTAATGTTCATAAAGGTCAGGATTATCTGATACACATCAGTTGCCTACAAAAGCCACCAATAGTAATGGGACTTTAAAAGCGCTTTATAACACACTTCCATTGAACTTTTGATATTTTCTTGTAGCGTTGATGTCAAAACCGCAGAGAAGTGCAGCACATTGCCTTGTCTGCTTTCTTTCCCTGCGTCATTCGAACAGGAGTTGTTGGTTTTAAAGGCAGCCCTAAAAGGGCCATCCACCTGGAGAGAGACTGGTGATAGGAGCTGAAGACAGAGTGGATGGAGGGCATTGAAGGTAAGTATGAAGTTATCTGACTCGGCATTGTGGCATAAAAATGACATCAATGTCATTTAAAATACCTGTATGCATGTCTAGATAAAGTTACTTTACTCTGCTTTTGCCTCAGTTGCGTCAGCAAGCGGCACTGGGAGTGAATTGGAGGATAGAGTGATTTATTGATTAACTTTTGATGATGGCATGTATCCGTTTCTACATCTTTACCTGTCATTTTTCTCCTGCTTTGTGTGTCAAGTTAACTGGCAGGTCTGTTCAGGTGTCGATAATCTGTGCATTAAGATTTCTGTCCCATGTAGGAAGCTTCATAAGTGGATTTCTAACATTTGACATACAAGTCGATGAGGATAAAATATTGAATGGTACTTTCCCTGGAAGAACAGTCTACAGTGCGTTGCAGGCTTCTCTACATGTCTGCCAACTAACTCCAGGTCAAAAGAGTAATAATAGATAGGTCTTTGTATGATAGTCCAAATTGTTCAATCTTTAGTATAATAGAAGAACATCTGAAGTACTAGCCTGTATCACATTGTTGATTTGGAGTCTGTCGATAGGTACCCCGTGATGGTAGGGGGTAGCCAGGCTATCAAATAAAGGTTTAAGCCAGTTTGGTTACCCCTGATCCGTGTGTTGGGCTTATAGAGTGCCAGCTCTTGAGCCCAGGGTTTGTACATGCATAACCTGTAATGTGCGGCAATAAAATATTTTATGTGTTTTTACCTTTCCAGGAGTGCCAGTAAGCAGAGATTGCTGTGGTATGAGTTTCAAGGGGGGCTTGAAGGAGAAAGTGTTGTCAGATTGTGTCTATCTAGCCGGGGCCCAGAGTTTCCGGTTCCCCTAAAAATGTACCCAGGAATCCTGGATGCATGTAGACACTTAATCTCGTTAATCTCTCCCCTTGAAAACGTTTTTGCAACTCACCACTAGGGATTCCCTGTTTCAGCACAGACCAGAAAGGTAAAAGGGGCATAAGGATGTGAGGTGTCCCTGAACGGTACAGGAGTCCCTAGTATAAGGAGGGATACCCAGTTAATGCCCAGATCACTCTGAACCCAGTATAGGGGTTGAAGGGATGCTCCAGTTATATATAAGACTGTGAGGTTTTGTTAATGTCTAAAGTCAGGTTTTGCAGAGTGTGAGGCATATGGCTAGTGGGAATAAAAAGTACAAGTTCTCATTCTATCCCTCATCACCAAAAAGACTTAGACATTTTAGCAGCATAAAAGTCTAAGATATATTTGATGAAAAGTGTTCCTGTAGCTGCGGGGATCCCTAGGTAACATAGGGGCACCCCAGTTAGTGCCAAGGTGTCACCGAACCGGTATTGGGTTGTGTGTTAAGGAAGTCCCTTTTAAAGTATAGGAAAACCTGACCTGTTTAGGGGTGTTTGGGGTCCCCAAGGTTTATACTTTAGTAAAGTTCAAAGGGTGTTATACTGTTATACTGTATGTATAAAAATCCATCCAGTCAGCCGTAGCCACATTTGCATAGGAGATATGATGGCTACCCCGCCTTCTAGCCTCAAAGGAAATCCACGATGTGGAGGTGGGAGAACCATTTGGTGAGCAGGAAAAGGCCAGGTGTCAGTCCCAGAGTCCCACCGGGGTCCTGATTGAGACACCAGACTTAGCGGAGTCGGCAAGGGGTTAGCTGGGGGGGAAGTTGCTGCTTGTGGGAATATTGACCATTGGCTGATTCATATTTCCAGTCCACACGTTTTTTTCAAGCTGGCTCAACACGCCCCCTGCCTCTGACATCATCAGCAAGGTGAGCCCTGCTCCGATTTGGCTACTGAGAAATTTCTCACGCTTTTGATTGGGCTATAGGTTTCTGTGAATGAAACTGAGAGGTTTTAAGTGCTGAAGTCTCTCGTGCTGGATGATCAGCTGACACACGTCTCCTCGCGGGTCCCACTTCCGGGTTTGGACGGCACGTTTCGTTTGGAAAAAACGAACTTCCTCAGGGGTGTATTGATCCACCCCTGAGGAAGTTTGTTTTTTCCAAAAGAAACGCGTAGGGTTATCCTTAGTTCCTGTGGACCAAAGTGCTGTTATACTGCTCCATTGTTGTACTGCCCTGCTGTTCTGTTGCTCCGTGCCCTCCGATTGTTGCCGATTTCGCCAGGAATTGAGAAGATCAGGATCGGATTCTCATTGGTCAAAAGTGTCCGTGACGTCACCCGCCGTCCAAACCCGGAAGTGGGACCTGCGAGGAGACGTCTGTCGGCTGATCATCCAGCACGAGAGACTTCAGCACTGCAGGACACAGAGTGGTTACACCGCTTATTTTTCACTTGGAGCATGTGAGTTTAATTGGCTCATTGCCCACATTTGTGTTTTATTAAACTATGTTGCGCTATATTATCTTCTTTCTCTTGTATATGATCTGCGAGAATTCCTGTTACATTCATCAGATCCAGATTCTTATTTACACAAATACCTGAAAATTACCTATACCACGTGAGTGAGCAATCACTCTAATTGATTGTTGCATTACACTTTTGCACTATTTCTGTATTTTTCTCTTACATGCCTGAGGAGAGTTTTGTGCTTTGAGTGTTTCTGTGACGTCTATCTCAGGTGTTGAGAAACAACTACTGCCAGCTGCATCTCCCTATTGGTGATATGAATTTTTATACCATCACTGGATTATTTATAGGAGGTATGGGTTTGCGCTTCATTCCTGTTTCACTCAAATCAGAATAATATGGTGTAGTTCTATATTATGAATAGAAAAAAGGGGTGCTCCCAAAAACACGTGGTGATTAGTCACATGTACCCTTTAGTGAACGCACATTAGATTGATCTGCATAGGACCCAATCCTTTTCCAACTGAATAGCTCCTCACAAGTGAAGATCAAAACCGCAGAACATAGAATAAAATAATTTTCATAAAAGTGTACAAATACTGTAGGGAGGCAATGAAAACACTTGCAGATCCCTAATAAAAAACGAGCCTAGGGTGTCATAAGGGAACACTCATGCCCAAGTATAACAAGACAGATTTCCTCTGGGTATAACCCCTTGAGGAAGCCGAAGACTTGGTGAAACCCACTGCAAACTGACTAACTTTGGAACTCAGAGGACACTGTCCATAGCTCCGGCTGCCATCTTGGAACTCCCGACCTGAGAAGTGGAGGTGTTTGTGGAATCGCGGCGTGCATGCTGATCTGAGGCTGACTGACAGGAGGAAATCTTTCCTGTTAACCTGGATTGGGTACGAGTGTGCCCTCATAACACTTAAGGCTCATTTTTTATTGAATGTATTTTCATTCCCCCCCCCCCTATTTGTACACTTTCAGTAACATTATTTGATGCTACACTATTTTCTGCGGGTTTTGATCTGCTCTTGTGAGGAGCTATTCAGTTGGCAGGGTCATATGCTGATCCATCTAATGTTTGATTTCTAAAGGGCACATGTGAGTTGAATCACCACAAGTTTTTTGGAGCACCTTTCTTCTATTCATAATATGAACCACACCACATTATTGTTCGTTTATTCTGTTTTTACCCTGGAGAGTTTGCGCTTCATTATCCACTACTGTGTGCTTTTGAACGGAGGAGGAGACCATTATTTGAGAGCTGCATCTTGCACAAGTGTTTATTTTAAACCACATTATTATTTCAATTATAAACCATATAGAATCAACATGGTGTTGAACACCGTTTTAAAACTGTAGTCCTGTTTGTGCTTTTCCACGTTGTTCTATTGAATTCTTATATGAAATTCTAAATTAACTTATTTAGATATACTGTTATATTAAAAAATGACTGATTCTTGGCAGCTGGAATGTCTTGTACTCAGCCACTTTGGAACGCCCAGGGCTATTAACATTCGCCTGGAAGTAGTGGAGCTAGCGAGTCATGTTGTCCTATCCCTGGTTGCTTGTGGGTAACATTGGAGCCCTTTACTATAAAAAGTATTCCTTGAATTTGTTAAGTGAAACAATCTCCTTGAAGAAAGGAGAGAGAAGGCACATTTTGGCTACCTCACCCTAATATCTCTACTTAGCTGCTTTAATATTAACGATTGTGGATAATACCCCTTAATACTATATTGCAGTAGAAATGAAGAGTTATAAGTGCCATAGAGAGAAGCTCATGCCCTTTATCTGTGAGATCTTAAGCGGCCTATTGATTTTTAGAGGGAGATACATCCTTAAAAGTCCCCACGGCCACAACCCAGATATGTGCAAGACTCGGGATGACTTTGTCCCGGACACAGGGACCACATCCAACTGGAATCTCCCTGAAATATTACGTTTGCATTGTTCTACCTAGTACAGCAGTGCCTAATAATATTCATATCACTTTGCAGAACGTGCTCTGCCGATACTTACAACTTTGCATTCTTAGAAAGTACAGACACAAACCACAGCCGTGTGAGCTCTTCACGTATACCTTGCCCAGACATATCCATGGCCCTCCCACTTCTAGCACAGCTAGGGAGATAAAGATCTGTGTTTGAGTAATACAAGGGACAGCTGTGTCACCAAGGTGGGCACAAACGTTATAAGAGAGAAAGAGAGGGAGCAGATGACGAACGCACTATACATTAGGTCAGAAGAGCATTCCAAATAAGGGAGAGGATAGTGAAATAGAGACCTATTAGACACAGGGCCGCCAACAGAAATCTTGGGGACCAGGACAAATGCAAGGAGCAGGCCCCCCTACCGTAGCACCCCCCCATCCCCCTACCCGTAGCACAAGCATTCCCCCAACCAAAGCATACCTACCATTAATGTTTTTTTTAGGGTGCAACTTTTACTTAAATGGCAGTGTTGCAAGCCCTATTTCACACCTCGCTAGCCCCCTCATTTTACACCCCGTGAACCCCTCTATTTCCCTACCTTTCCCATGTATTTCTCTCCCCTCTGTCTCACCTCTCACTCTCCCCCCTCCATCAATTACCCCACTCTCCCTCAATTCCTGCCTCCCCTCCTCACATATATTTCTCTCCCCTACTCCCTTTTTTCCTCACTCCCTCTCCCCCCTCTCTCCTTTCCCCCTTCCGTCAATTACATCACTCACTCACTCAATTCCCTCCCCCCTCACATAATCCCCCCCCCACAAAATATATACCAAAAAAAACCCACCCTAATGCAAAAAACGTCCCACCCCGAAATACATAGAAAAAAAATCTGCAACCCCCAAATATATACAACCCCCCACCTCCCCAAATATATACAAACCTCCCCAAATACATACAAAAACCCACACCTCCCCAATACATATAAAAAAAGGCCGCCAATACATATGAAAATAAAACAATACATGTAAAAAAAACACAATCCATATATAAAAAACTCAATGCATATATAAAAAGCCCCAATGCATATAAAACCCCTCCAACGCATATAAAAAAAGCCCCAAGACATATAAAGAAGCCCCCACTCCCTCCCAATACATATAAAAAGAACCCCCAATACATATAAAAAGACCCCCCTCCCCCAATACATATAAAATGACCCCCACTCCCCCCAATACATATAACAAGACCCCCACTCCCCCCAATACATATAAAAGACCCCCACTCCCCCACAATACATATAAAAATACCCCCACTCCCCCAATACATATAACAAGACCCCCACACCCCCAATACATATAACAAGGCCCCCACTCCCCCAATACATATAACAAGACCCCCACTCCCACAATACATATAACAAGACCCCCACACCCCCAATACATATAACAAGACCCCCACACCCCCAATACATATAACAAGACCCCCACTCCCCCAATACATATAACAAGACCCCCACTCCCCCAATACATATAACAAGACCCCCACACCCCCAATACATATAACAAGACCCCCACACCCCCAGTACAAATAACAAGACCCCCACTCCCCCCCAATACGTAAAAAAAGAATACACTTCCCCCCCAATACATAATAAAAAAGTTGACATACCTAGAGGTTGGTCGGGACCGGTGGCTGCGGGTTCCGATGGCTGCAGGTTCCGGCGGAGAGGCGGGGCCCGGACGCGACCCGCCATCAGCTATAGGCCTCCTCACTCTGTGTCCCACGCCGACCTTTCAGTCAGCATGCACCAGAAGCTGAGGCGCGCTGACGTCAGAGGGGCCCGGCGCTCTGACGTCAGAGGCTGGGACAGGAAGGCCTGCATCTGATGCAGAGCCGGGGCCCAGCCGTGACCGCCAGCCATTATCTTTTGTCCCCCCTCTTGGCAGCCCTGACGCCAACACCGGCAGACGCCTGCCCCTGTTGGCGGCCCTGATTAGAAAAGAGGAAACTGGCGCACAGTCCAATGAAGTGGGTCCCAGGATAACAAAAATAAATGTTTATTGATGTGAAAACATCCAACAAACGGAGGAGAGCAACCTCCTACGCATTTCAAACACTAGTTCTTTGTCTTTGTTGCTCCTCTGTTTGTTGGATGTTTTCACATCAATAAATATTTATTTTTGTTATCCTGGGACCCACTTCATTGGACTGTGCGCCAGTTTCCTCTTTTCTCTATATTTACTTGGCTGCACGTCTACCAGGAATCCAAAGGACCAGTGCAATATGTAAGTACTTTTAACACTTTGAGGGGGACCATCCCCATTGGAGGTATTATGGGGGTTTATTGCTTGCCACTACCTCAGGGATCTTTTGGCCCCACAGAGGATGTTATGTCTTATTAGCCTGAGTTCCTTTCTCCATCATTTGTGTGATCAAACACTGGAGCGCAGTTGTCACTATAAATTTTACATGGCGGTCCTGACTAGGCAGCACAGTAGAGGATAGAGGAGTGAGAGCAGTAATTAAAAGGTATGAATACACACATTGTACTGCTGACTACCCCATCTTTTTATTCCCAAAAGAGAATAAGGACCATTTAAAGAAGTATCTCAGACCTTTAAGTAATCAGGGCTTAAGTACAACATAAGTATACAAAAATATCCACTATGGGAAACCTTATGCAGCACCTTTTTCTGCCACCCTAAGTGAGATCATGTAGCTACCGGTGTATTCTGGTGATGGTGCATACCTGTGAGGAAGAACAGAAGGCCTGAGATCTCTGCGGTGGGATAGGGAGACATCAGGACAGGCTATCAGGGATGGTTCTTCGTTAGCGCAGCGCCTCCAGCCCAGGAGGATCCTGGTGCAGCCAGGATGAACCTCCGGGGCAACTCTTCTTGATAGTTCACACTTCAAACATCACACCGGAGATGATATAACTGGGGTTTATTTGGTTCAGTACAGCAACACCGGCTTCATTCCCTGAAGGTAGAATCCCTGGCTTGAGGCCTGGAGCACCCTTCCACAGCATACCTTACCCCCCTAACAGCGCAAGGCCTCAGCCTACTCCTGCCCAGGAGTGACTCACTGCTGCATCCTCATAGCAGGGAGGGCAGCACCGAACTAACTCCCAGAACCACTTGCTCTAAACTCCTAGCGGGAAACCCCCTCCTTCCTAGGGGAGTGGCTTGTAAGCCGGCCTCCTATCAGTCATAGGTCCCCCTTGTAATACCAGTCTACTCCTGGTAACCGATTTCGTGTGCTCTGCTGTACTCCACGCAGCATAAACGCGGCCAATCGCCCCAGGCACCCGCGCTTATCACGATTGCTTTGTTTGAATTTCATGGATTCTTGTTTCTTTGGGTGCAATGAAATGAATGAATTGCAATGTGTACAATACTGTGCTACTGTGTCAATTTAAGGTGTTTAAAATACAGAACTCTAAAATGCCATTTTCTGCACTCGCCGCACTCGCGTCTTAAGGCGGTAAGGTTGGAAACATCCCGTGTCATGACATCGGTATTCCGATGTACACAACGCGTGAAGTGTTTGAATAACGGCCGCTGCAGCTGTAACTCCTCCCTAACCCTGCCTACTGACACTTCCCAAATTGGAAGCTGAGGCACCCGGGACAAAAGTTGAAACACAGATCCTAAAACACTGACACTAAGACACAAAGCACCAGATCCACACAAGGGTGCGAAGCTTTAACACGCCTTTGCCCCATTATAATTCTATATATTCCGATGCAGCCATTCAGGCCATTTTCAGGTGAAAATCTATATTCACTTTAATAGCGATATTTGCCTGAAAACGTCCTGAACGGCTGCACCGAATTACATACAATAAGGCCCAACAACTGAACCCGTTTCCTAAAATATATAGATGTCTGCAATATATTGCAGGCCCATTTAGCAGCAGAAATGTTAATTTACGGCCTTAAAACCAGTCATACTGTCTTTTTGAAGGACCAGGATCAGAACGCTGTGAGAGAGAAAGGAGAGAGAGGGGGGGAAGGGGGGAGAGAGCGAATGTGGGGGGAGAGGGGGAGAAGGGGGTGGGAGAGAGGGAGATAGGAAACCAAAGAAAGAAAGTGCACATACCAAGAAGCCCCTTCCTTGTTCTCTCAATAATTAATCCCGTTGGAATACAATTAATGAGCTTTTCCGCTGCACACATCACTAAGGCAAACAGCCTAACTAACCATACATTGTTTGAGAGAGGAATATAAATATTTTAGATCTCCCAGCGGGAACAGGGCTCTTCAACTCCCCTTTTCTAATTTCTCTATGAAATGTAAAAAAAAAGGTTGAAGTAGCCTTGGTACGGGGGGCAGACGCTGTGTGCCCTTGGTCTGCTGCCCACGCACTGTGTTTCTTTGCTTTGTCCAACTCTCTTCAACAGATCTCATTACTCAACTATGAATTAACGCCGTCGCCGCATTGTGCTGGAGAGGTTAATTGCTTTCAGGTCAGAAAGTGCCTTGCATGTCCCACTTGCCACGAAGTGGTTAACGTCTCCATTGTATTGCGGTCCTGATTTACAAAATGTAGACAGGAGCTGCAATAAAACACTTCAGCCATGTGACATCTTATACAACAATAGACCATGCTATAGTACATCCAATAGGACAAATTATTTAGTACAGCAAGGCCCCGTTTCTCGGCGCCCCGCTTTTCGGCGTTCCGTCGATACGGCGGTACCGAGAAGGGGGCCGCCATGTCTGCGCATGCGCAGAACGGGCCAGTTCGATGTCACGCATTCGCAGAACGGGCACGGTCCGAGGAAGCGCATGCGCAGAATGGGGGTGTTTGCCGAGGTTGCGCATGCGTAGAAGGGTGAATTGCTGGTCTGTGCATGTGCGCACACCGGAAATCGCCGGTTCTGCATTACGCCAATTTTGCTTTACGGATGGCCCTTAGAACGGAACCCGCCACATGCCCGGGGTCCTCCTGTACATTGCTATATGTTTTTTTTCTATAATTCTATAATATATTAGTATGGGTCATTTAGTTCAATCCTTTGTCCAAAACATTTTAAGCCTGTCAAGGTGGATCCATTTCAGCAGGTACCTACACTACTTATTTCTAATTTCTTATGTATTTCTTCCACTGCACAGAGAGAAGCGGACGCAAAACAACACTGCAGTCAACAGCTTGATAAAACGGTGTATGTAACATCTTACAGTATGTTAGAATTAGAGAAGCTTTTTTCAGATTAAGGCATCTGTGCAAATGCTAAGGAGCACACACCAAAGTTGTAGCGATACAGGCAGAGTGCATGCTATGTGTCAAGTTTCACTCGTTTCTTTGAAGCCAATCTTGCTTGTTTTTAAAGCAGCAAACCCACCATCCCACAAGTTTAACTACTATAATGTTAGTATCTTGCTGCCTGAGCACTCCTGCTCCTTCAAAGCTGCCGACCAAGCAATAACCTACATGGGTTTCTTTAAATAAATGAGTTCTGTACTGTGAGAAAATACTAGCATTTTTTTTAAAACAACTCTGAATTACATTTTTTATGTATTATAATGTAACACACATTTATTGTTTCTATAGCAACCATTTACAAAGTCACATCCCCTTCCTCTTCTGAAACAGGCTCTGGCACACCCATTTTTTAGGCCTGCCCTCTCTCTAGCAGTGCACTAATTGTATCTAGTGACTGCCTGGTCACATGATCTTCTCCACAGAACTTTGAATCTTTGGTCCTCTTCTGCAGCACTGACAGCCATTTAGTGAACCCCTGAGCCGAATCCTCCGATCTATCATAGGAGAATAGATCGATCAGCAACTTAGCTAATTACTTATCATTATGTGTATTGTATTTATGCACATATTAAAGGGGGGTGGGGGGTGGGGAGTGCGGGGTGGGGGTGAAACGGCAGCTTGGACTGCTGCTTTCAAAAAAATGTTTTTTTTGTTTCTCTTAGTTACTGTGGTACCCTTTGGACTGCACTCAGTTCTGGGGAGACCTCTTTTTTAAACTCCCAGATACTTGGGCCCAGGTGCACAAAACTAAGCTTTTGTCTTAACGACTCGTTAAGTGCTAACGGGTATCTTCAACGCTAAACAAGCTCTTGCGTTACTATAATGGACGTTAACTAATGATAATCAAAAGAGGTGTTCCCTCTGACAACAGCTATCCACTGATCACTGTTATAGTTAATGGAAGGAGATATACCTGGGGGATTTATGCTAATAGGATATGAAAAGTATATTTTAATGACTCCTATTAGCATATCTCCCAGGTATCTCAAGTGTGCTCCCTTTTAAGCACGTCAATGAACATGATTTAAACTTACACTTTACATCGGATATGAACAAATAATTTTTTCTTTACATCTCACATTCTATATAAAAGACAATACTATTCCTAGTAAAACATTTGGTAAGGAAATAGATAATAACAATAACCTCCCAAAAACCAGCAATCATAGCCCGAGGTGGTTGAACAACATCTATGGTGAAACCAAGAGACGTAAGAGGAACTGTAACAAAGATGGTGTAGCTTTGGGACTACTTTTTCAGTTAAGGGGTTAACAGCCTTAATGGGTTAACTGTGTGGATTCACTCCGGTTACTCCATTCCCCATCATGTGGTGTAGGATGACTATGTGTGTCTTGGGACCAGTGATGTCACCATAGGGGAACACTGTAGAAGTGTATATATGCTGTAGCTCCAACCAATGTTCTAGAAACAGATTCATAAGAATTCTACTGGGATACTCACTGTGAGTCCTGTATATAAGTTTAAGTGTATAGCTAAATGTAAGTAGTAATGGTCAGAGATTGCTCTCACTTTTGAGAAGGAGGAAGCATGCTTTTAGTAAGGAGTTCTCAGTGTTAGTAACTCCGGAGTGTGTTTGAATCGGCCCAACAGGAAGGTCCCTAGTGCAATCTTGATGAATGAGTTACTTTTCCTGGAACCAGGGTCACGAATGATGTATGAATGATTCCAGTAAGCTTAACTCATGCCTTCCCTCTTCCAAAGCACAACAAGTCCTTTTGTCTTTCTTAGTTTTATTGAGGGAAAATCACAGGAAGAAATGTACTTGTAGATGTAGTGTGGGTAGAGAGTGCTTCCCTGTCTGAAGTGCAGTGTATCAAAGATAAGGCAGTGTAAAACAGAAAGGCCTTGCTGGGGCAAATAGCAGGCAGGTGCTCACTCAGAGTCCAGGGTGAAAAGGAAGTGAGGAGCAAGGGTCACACTAGAAGGGAAGTGAAACTATACTAACTGTCAGCAAGGACAGGGGGGTTGGAATAGCCCACTCTCAGCTAGGAGAATAGGAGATGCAGGCAACCAACACTGACTAGGGCTGTGTAAACAACATGTAACAATAATATTGCCTTTTCACATGCAGCTAGCTGCTGGGACAGGGAAAATAACAGGCAGCTAAACTAGGGAGATATGAATCCCATGAGCTGCAAAGGGAGACAGAGAAATGTGGAATCTAGTTCCAGGACACTCCCCATCTGGTATCTGGAGATACCACTATATAACAAAATATGTGGAACATATGTGCATTGCATAATGACAGTACATAACATCGTATTCACAAAACAATGCAAAGGTCCATGTCCACACAACGATGTGATACCGGCCGGTATCACTGGCTTCAAAGTCCCTTGGCCAAGGTTCTTCGGCAAAGGATGCCAAGCGGATGCACCGGTCCAGGTTAGCTGGGTGCACCACAATGTCTTTTGCAAAAGTCTCCGATCCTGTTTCTTTTCAAACTTATGGAAGAACAGTCCTTTTGTCTCTGTAGTTTCACCTACAGAGTGCATCCCCTTGTAGGTATGCCAGTCGTGGTAGCCTGTCACTCTATCACCTGGCGTTTGGCAGAAGGAGATGGCTTTTGGTACCTTGCGGAAGCAGATCAACACTCCTGGAAGACTGGTTGTCAAGTCTGGTCCAGTGAAGAGGGCGTCGTTCAGGGAGACTCCCTGGTGCTGAGCGCTGGAGCTGAACACTACCCGGATTTGATCGGGTTCCTGAGGGTGGTAGACCCCAGCTGATTGGAGGTACCAGCATTCTTCACCTTCCTTCAGTGAAGGTGCTGGCTTTGCGTGGCCGCTAAGGAATGTCTTCTGGATGAAGGCCACAAAGTTATGTTGGGTCTCCGGTTTCCTTTGTAGGTCGCATCGGAGCGAAGTAAGCCTAGAGATGGCATGTTCTTTGTTGTTTGGGAGGCGTCAAAGAACAGTCTCTTTTGTCCTTGTAATGCCCATTGTGAAATGTCTCTGCGACTGTCCCTTTTTTGACGTGTGAGAGGACAATCTTTTTGCCACTGTGGCTTCACCTGCAGGGCGCAATCTTTTGTGGCTATGCCAGCCGTGGCAGCTGGCTGCTTTGCCACTTGGTATTCTGTGGAGAGGAACAACTGTACGTCTTAGCCGTGCCATTGCTCGCGGGAGGACCGCCCGATTGTTTATTGTCTTTTGGACGATCCCTTTGTCGGTAACCTTTGGGAGGTTACTCTCTTCCTTCAGTGGAGTCGACTCATCATCCTTAGCTGTCTGGACTACTGAGCATCCTAAGCCATTGTCACACCCCTCTGATGCGAAGATGTTTTGTTGGTCTCGGGAGTATGACCTTGTCTCTTCTCTTCACTTGGCCTTCCTGTCGCTTGGAGATGGCCAAGACACGGTTCGGAGAGAGATGTGTGTCCGCATTCTGTTATCACCGTTCTGCGGGCGTTGACATAGTCAGGTTTGTGTCCTTTGTTAGTGCACATGTTGCCCACTATCACCCATCCTAGGTCAAGTCTTTGGGTGAATGGTGCGTTGTGGGGTCCGTTACGCTGTTTACGGACTTCTTGCACCCTCAAGATGTCCCTACCGAGCAGCAGCAAGATCTTGGCGCCTTGTTCTACCGGCGGGATGTAGTTGGCTAATCCTCTGAGGTGCGGGTGATGACGTACACTACCGACACACTTTATTGAAGTGTGGTCGGTACCGCAAGCCGGGAAATCTCCCGGCTTGCTAGTGGCCGCCCCTCGGCGTGCCGCGCGGTCACGCGTCATCGGGAGCGTGCGCCCCCTGCACGCGTGTCCAGGGGCTCCCCGAGGGAGCCCTGGTGTCCCGCGATCGCGGGACAGCGGCAGGGGGTTCCGGGGGACCCGGCGGACCCGGCAGCGGTAGGGAGAGCGCCCCGATCGGAGGGCGCTCTTCCGCTGCTTCGGCGCGCGCCCGTCACACTCGGGCGCGCGCCAGGCTACTGCTGCGGCACAGAACGGGCAAATGCTCGAATAAACTGTGCCGCAGCAGTACCACGCCTGGTGTGGGAATCTCGTCCCTGTTTGCAGCCATGTAGTTGCACTTGATGAGGGTGGGGAGAGCTATCTTCACTCTGTTATCCACTGAATGTATGACGTAGCCGCTTGCTCTTCTCCCTGTTGTCTCAGTTGACCCGGCACAGGTTCTGAGGGTGTAGGGTGAGGCATTGTCTTGTGAGTTGAATAAGTTGAAGAATTCCGTCTTCGCCAATGATCTGTTACTTTGATCGTCGAGGATTGCATACATCCGGATAGCCTTCTCAGGTTGTCCCTGGGGGTGCACTGCGACAAGGCATATTTTGGAGCAGGATATTTTGTCACTTCCCTTTCCGCAAACCTCGGTGCACTGAGACGTGACAGATGTTGGCTCTCCTTCTCCTTCCTCCCCGCCATGCTCCGCTACGGAGGATGGGTTGATGAGTTGGTGGAGTGTCAGCGCCTCTGGATGTAGCGATGTTACGTGCTTGTCACTTTTGCACACTACACATTTGATGTCTTCTGTACAGTCTCTGGCTAGGTGAGTCGTGGAATTGCAGCACCTGAAGCAAACTCCGAATTCTCTGAGTAACTTCTTGCGTTCCTCTACGGACTTAATCCTGAACCCAAAGCACCTGTTAAGTGGGTGTGGCTTCTTGTGTATGGGACATACCCTGTTTGGGTCCCTTGGTTTCTCGTCTCCGGCGACCGACTGATCGGGAGTAGTTTGGGTCATGGGAGACACGTCCGTCCTGTGGACCGAGATGGGTGTTTGAGTGTTACCGTATCTTGCCACTGGTCTCTCATTCCTCAGGCTGCTTGCACTGTGTGTGGTTTGCGCACCCAAGATTAAGCTGGGATCGTTCCTTGTCTTTGCCGCTTCGCGGATGAAGCTCAAGAAGAATGAGAATGGGGGGAAGGCGACTTGCTTCTCCCTTTTGTATTTGGAGCCTTGTGAAATCCATCTTTCTTGGAGGTTGTAAGGTAGCTTCTCCAAGATGGGTCTCACTCCGCGAGCCGAGTCTAGGATGTTGAGACCTGTCAAGGAATGGTCTGTTCTCGCAGACTGCAGCTCCTGTAGCAGGTCCCCGAGTTCTAGTAACTTCGAGTAGTCTTTAGCTGTGATCTTAGGGAAGCTGTCGATTCTTTTGAAGAGCGCATCTTCGATTGCTTCGTGGCTGCCGTAACACTCTTCTAGCCTTTCCCATACTAGGTCAAGACCTACTTGGGGGTGGTTCGCATTTGCTGCCCGAGTCTCTTCGCGTGTTCCATGGATTCTTTTCCTAGCCATTTGGCTAGCAGCCTGAGTTCTTCCCTAGCTGAGACGCCCAGGCTCTTGATTGCGTCCTTGAACGCGAACTTCCACATACGGTAGTTCTTGGGACGGTCGTCAAAGTTGGTAAGTCCTGTTTGCACCAGGTCACGCTGGATCATGTACTTGGCCATGTCTGTCAGGCCTGAGGCATTGGCGTGTTGGTCACGTTCTGAGGTAGTTGCTGGGAGGGTCCGTGCGGTCACATCTTCCTTGGCGTGGACGCATGATGACTGCTGGTCAGTGTGAGGGTCTGTGTTCTCCCGTGTGGGTGTACCTGGATTGCGAGCCTGTTGTAGTGCATCCGTGTGCGCGCTGGCGTGTGGATCACTGTTGCGGCTGTGGCTATCCTAGTCAGCATGTACCATTGAAGGAACAGCGTCTTCTCCTCGTGGACCTAGCAAGTCTTCGGTGTCTGTGAAGTCGCTGCCATCATGTTGAGATGGTGCGCTGGTGTTTATACTGAAGAGGCTCCTTACGTAGTCTTCGGTGCGTTGGACTGGATCCTCTGAGGCTATCCGTCTGTACGGTTGCTCCCCGCTGTCCTGTCGCGCGGCTGCTTCTAGGACTTCAGCTTGGGCTATGGCGGCGGTGGCTTCCTTCTCTTGATTAAGTTCCTCTAGTTCCGCATCGAATTCGGCTTTCCTGCGCGTAGTGGCTGCGGCGTTAGCGGCGGCCGTCTGTTCCTCCTCTTCTATGCGCGCTCTTTCTGCCCTTATGGCTGCCTCTCTCGACCATATTCGGCCCTGGCACGTGCGGCCTCTGCGGTGGCTCGCGCCTTGGTAGCGCTTGCGCTGGACGCGTTGGATTGCACTGATTTTGCTGATCTTGATGAATGCCTGCATGTGCTGGAGCGCTGTGATGCAGTTTCCAGCAAAAGGTCTTTTCTCTTACTCTCGGCTTCTGTGATAGAGGTTCGCACGCGGCTGTCACGTGTCAAGTCAATGTTATGCTTTAAGTCCCTTTCTTGCAGGTTTTCGCCGGTGTTAGCACTGCAATCGTAATATACGTGCATAACTGATGTAAATAACACATTTGTAACATGCTCTATAGTAGGGAGCTGGTATTGCTGTTCAGGACATGCTGACAGGCGCATGCGTGAGCTGCCGTTTGCCTATTGGGCGACATGTACTTACTCGCGAGTGTACTTAAAGTGAGTGTCCTTAAAGCGGGGTATGCCTGTACTAGTTGAATTAAACAAAGGGCAGAATAAGAAAACCTTTTATAAAGATATACAGGCATACCCCGGTTTAAGGACACTCACTTTAAGTACACTCGCAAGTAAGGTCATAGCGCCCAATAGGCAAACGGCAGCTCACGCATGCGCCTGTCAGCACGTCCTGAACAGCAATACCGGCTCCCTACCTGTACCGAAGCTGTGCGCAAGCAGGGAGACTATAGAGCCAGTTACAAATGCGTTATTTACATCAGTTATGCACGTATCTGATGATTGCAGTACAGTATATGCATCGATAAGTGGGAAAAAGTAGTGCTTCACTTTAAGTACATTTTCGCTTTACATACATGCTCCGGTCCCATTGCGTACGTTAATGCGGGGTATGCCTGTATATTTTTTTACCCTGTTACTCAATTTAATAACACTTATAATGTGATTTTAAAAGTTTTAACCAAACATTGAGACATTTTAAAAAGAGATAATATTTTAGTCTGTTTTGTACTAGCGAAAGCACAAATGATCTACATTAGGGCAGGAAACTTAAAAAATACTTTACCTAGTGCATTAAAGAAAATAACTAAATAAATATAATTATTTAGGGGAGAAACCAAATGGTTTCTTGAAATGTTGTCAATGTAAGGCCTGTACCTTTGGAGCAGAAAAATTGGACAATTTTAAATCAAATCATACAGGAGAGTTATTTAAAATTAAACATTGTTTAAACTGCAGAACTGTATGTGATTTTTCTATTGGAATGTCCATGTGGTCAACAATATGTGAGTGAAACCACAAGTCCGCTGCGGGTAAGAGTGTTAGAACACATACGTTATATAAAACCTACTGTGTGTCGAATCATTTTGCTTCGTTCCCCAATGCAGATCCAACAGACCTCATTTATAAATGTATAGATCAGGGGTTTCCAACTGTTTTTTGTTTTAGGAACCCTATATTTATATTGTGAAATTCTGCGCAACCTCAAGCCTCTCTAATAGCGTGTCTGAAATCAAATGCATTGTAAATTCTTATGTATTTGGTACAATTTTCAAATGGCCTGAAAATTGCATGGAACCCTTTAGGGATGCCAGCAGAACCCAAGGTTTCCTAGGAACCCTGGTAGAAACACACTGGTATAAATTATGTCATGTTCAACTGGAGAAGGAGTGGTGGGCTAGAACCAAAGACTTCTCCAAAAGACAGACGTATTGGATTTTTAAGTCCCAAACGCTCCTTCCAACAGGTCTGAATTCAGATATTGATATAGTCTCTTTTATCACATACAGTAGATGTCATTCCTGTACTATACATATCCTCATATTTTAAATACATGTATTTTATTAATCGTAATATTGTATTTTTACATATTTTTATACATATTTTGTATATGCTAGGGAGGGTGTTTTCCTAGGGAGGGTGTTTAAAATATAATGAGTTTATTTGTATCTTTAATGTACTATCATTTTGAGTTTTACCTAGGAAAGCTCAATCACAGTTTAATTTTATAATACTGTAATTATCTATTGTATAATCAATTTTTTTATTGTATTATCAATTCTTTATCTTTTAATCATTTTGAATTTTTTTTTTTAAGGTGGGTGATTTATTATAGACAATTTGTTATTAAGAAATTGTTTGTTATCAATATATTTGCTACAGAACATGTTGCATTTAATGTAGCATCATAGATTTTTGAGCATCCCACTAGAAATTATTTTCATTTCAACAAGTCACAATGTTTATAAATCAGTATTAATATTTTTCTTTCTATCTTTGTATTTCTCCTTCCTTTTCATTCGCATTCTTTGGTTGTTCTCCCTCATTATCAATCAATAAATCATCATAAATCAATCAAGTGTCTGTGTCAAATTGTCAACCTATAAATTCTTTGTTGCTGTTTTATAGAAAAGTTTCCCCATCTCAAACTCTCTCTTGTGCGACGACTGTGTCACAAGTAGGGAGGTGAAGTGATGGGGGCTAGGGTATATTAGGTATAGGAGGGTTCCTCCTGCCCTCCCCTTCCCTTACCTCTGCCAAAGCGGGGGAACTGCGGTAGGGTAGTGCATCTGTAGTGGTGCGAGTGCCGCCGGAGACCGAGGCCCCAGGTAGGACCCGACTCCCCTCATCTTGTGGTTGCTGCAGGGACAGGCCCATAGATAGGGGCACTGCCCCTGTAACATAGGAGTGAGGGACACAGCCAGGATGCGGCTGCATCCTGGCCTACGTTGGTCTGGGACCAGGCCATCTGCTACCCTCAGAGACTCTCTTCAGTGTGGGACCCTCCAGCTGGATACCACCCAACCCGGACTCATCGCTGACATTGCTGGATCAGTGGATCCCATCTTCTACAGCGCACCCGGGTGTGGGACCACCCTTCAAGTACCTCACCTCCATAAGTGCACCAACGTACACCTCAGTTCTTGTGGGCAGTGCTGACCTACACATTTGGGTGGGTCACTTCTCGTGGACACGGTGGTTGGGTGCACACAGCTCCTTAGGGTATATTGGGTATAGCAGGGTTCCTCATGCCCCCCCCCCCTTACCTCCGCCAAAGCGGGGGAACTGCCGGTGAGTTGCAGAGGGGCTGAGGTAGGGTAGTGCATCTGTAGTGGTGCAGGTGCCGCCGGAGACTGAGGCAGCCCCGCTGTTAGGCAGAAGCGGGGCATGTGTAGTGTGAAGCTGGAGTGGCGATCGTGTCGCCAGAGCCCTGCGGAGGTTCTCGGCAGCTCCCGGCATTTGGAATTGCGCACGCATGCGCAGTAGGTCGCACATGCACAGGAGCTGAAGAAGAGGGGCAGCCATTAATGGAAAAGGCTCTGAAGGGAACTACAATCCCCAGAAGGCACTGAAGGCTGTACTATTACATGTCACGCAAGAGCCAATAGAGCTGCAGCTTCCAACTAGAGGGAGATATTGATATATTTGGCGTGCTGCAAGCAATGCCAGGCAGTCGGAGCTGGGACAAGGAAGGGGTAGGTATGTGCAGTGTGTCTGTGGCACCTGCACTAGGCCAGGAATCCCCTGTTAGGCCCCAGGTAGGCCCCGACTCCCCTCATCTTGTGGTTACTGCAGGGACAGGCCCATAGATAGGGGCACTGCCCCTGTAACATAAGAGTGAGGGACACAGCCAGGATGCGGCTGCATCCTGGCCTACGTTGGTCTGGGACCAGGCCATCTGCTACCCTCAGAGACTCTCTTCAGTGTGGGACCCTCAAGCTGGATACCACCCAATCCGGACTTATCGCTGACATCGCTGGATCAGTGGATCCCATCTTCTACAGCGCACCCGGGTGTGGGACCACCCGGCAGGTACCTCACCTCCATAAGTGCGCCAACGTACACCTCAGTTCTTGTGGGCAGTGCTGACCTACACATTTGGATGGGTCACTACTCGTGGACACCAGGGTGGCTGGGTGCCGACGGGCCCCTTATGATGGAGACTATATCACTAGGATGTGGACACGGTGTGGGGTTGCGGCCCTGCGGGGCCTGAGTGGTTCTATATTAGTATTAGTTATATGTGTATAGTAAAACTGTTATATTATATAAGTGTGTATTCGTTATTGTCCTGCACTGTTAGGATCCCGCGCAGGGAAGCGCTGTCGACCAACGGATCAGGTACACCACAGGCTCCCAGCAGCGGAGGCTCAGACCTCCTGTGAGCCAGAGGTAAAGCAGCACATACACACTAGCCACCATAAATCCCAGGGGTTGGGGGAAAGTGCGCTACATAGGTATTAGATATAATTGAGGAAGGGACTTTGATCCCTGAGGAAGAGACTAGGGGGTGAAACGCGTCTGATCGAACTTCAGAGAAATCCAGCCTGCCTACACCTTACAAGCTACTAAGAAAGCTACTATGAGACTCATGTTAAAGGCTTAACAATAACTTCATACATGTGTGTGCACAGATGAAACGTTTTCTTTTTTTGTTACTTGAGACCTCTATAACACTATTTATACCATTTCTTATTGTTTCATGGTTGAGAATCCATCTTTTGGAAGAAATAGCCTAGTAGGGATGTGCCCCTTTCCTAGTTACTGTAGTCTAAAAATGTTGGTGCAGAGCAAGATGGGAAATTAAGAGGTTTATGGTGTTCCAGAAGACGCGGAAGCCGAAAGAACTAGTAACGGTGAATCTCAATACAAATGATGTCACAAACCAAATATGGCTGTCTCCTCACTCCAGAGTAGAAACTAGGGCTAACCCCATTCATTTTATTTTAGATTGTAAGCTCTTCGAGGCAGGGATTTCTTTCCTATTGTCTGATTTTGCTGCACTTATTGTATTATAATTCCCTGTACTGTATTCTTTGTGAAGCGCTGAGTACACTTTTGGCGTAATATAAATAAAGATATACAATACAATTCAGAACTTTCTGCTTTAGGGAAATACTGCTGTAAAACAGCACAATACAAACGGTCACCATTGTATATTTTACACATCCCATTTTTGGAGTAAATTGTGTATGAATGACAGAGGACGGTTGGTCAGTAAGGAGAACTGCAACCTGGACACAAGATTTATATGTATAGTATATTAATTGTCCTGGAACAGGAATTCCATTTCTGCTCCCTCTTTTAACCCCCCCCCCCTTTTTGCAGCTCTGCCTGCTAGCTTATTTGTATGTAAGCTTTCCCTGCAGCTTCACTCCTAGTTCAGATGGATTGGATACATTTAGATACTTCTCTCTCTCTCCCTGGCAACTTCTCCAGTCCTGCAAGTTAAATGGACTTTTCCATTCTCCCCTGTCCGTTTTCGCAGGTAGTTTAGCCCTGACCCTATTCCTGTGTTACAAGCAGTACACACCTCCTTTTCCTTTCTGACCCTGGCTGAGTGAGTACTCCTGCTATATCCCCCTTGGCAAGGCCATTTCCTTTATATCTGCCTCTAACTACAAAGCACCCATAGAGAAGCACTCTCTCATCACACCATGCCATCCACAAGTGCCTGTATATACTGATGCTTTCCCAATAAAGTGAAGAAAATATAACAGGACTTGGTGTGCTTTGGAAAGGGGGCCGAGTTAAGCTAACTGGAGCTATTCACACATCACACGTGACCCTGGTTCCAGGGTATTAATTATTGTATATTTTCACTTTTTGCTTTCACGACTGTACATCTGTTTAATATACAGCCCCCCTTCTCACACCTCCTCACTCTTACCCCCTATTGCACTCCCCTGTCACCCTTTCCTTCCACCCCCTCTCTCACGCCCCCCACCTCCATGTATTTTTCTTCCCTTCCCACACTTAATAACCTCCCTCCCCAATATAGGTGCACAGTGACACACACACAGTGACACACACAGCCACCCAGTAACACACACACACACACAGTGACATACACACAGTGACACACAAACACACAGAATAAGCCCCACTCCCTAAACACACACAAAAATAAACCCTCTGGGAGGGTGGTATAAGGGGGGCCAGGGGCATGTTTGCTTACATGGGGCCCTTGGATGGGCCTGCTGGAGCAGCATGGCCAGTACAAGACAGAGACCAGCAGACCCTCGGAGGCCTGGGGAGGGAGGGACAGATGGGCGGTGCTGAGAGAAGGGGAGGACCCGGCTTGCCTGCAGGAGACAAGGGAGGGACAGATGGGCGGTGCCGAGGGAAGGGGAGGGTCCTGCAGGAGAGAAGGGATGGGGAGGCAGCCAGGAAAGGAGAGGGCCTGGCTTGCCTGCAGGAGAAAAGGGACAGATGAGAGGGGCCCAGGAAAGGAGAGGGCCTGGCTTGCCTGCACAGAGTGGAAACTGCAGTGTTGCCGACAGGGAGGCCGGGCCCCTTGACTGGGCAGCCGTGGGACAGCAATCTCGGATGTCCCCCACCTGTCAGCAGCCCTGCTCATATATAATACATATACATTTTTAAGCATGGTTTGACTAATTGGGTGTAAAGTATAAAGTGCAAAGCTAATTGGTACAATGATCGTGGCTTTGAAACATTTCACAGTGCAGCATGTGTTCTGTTTATTTGTGCAATAAAACATTTATATGATTATGTTTTGGTCTGATCCATTGTATAATATCTCTCCATTGTCTGCAAGTTTGTTCGTGCTGCAGTGTTTAATGGCTGGATAAAGTGAAGTTGATGACCCAGCTGAATTCTTTCACTATCCCTTTGTAGCCTCAACTTCCATTTATTTCCATTGTTCAGGGCATAAAAAATACCTTTGTGACCAGGTTTCCATAGCAATGAAGGAGGTTTTTATTTATTTATTTTTTTAAGCCAAAATTTAAAATGAAAAAAAGTACAACTTGAAAATATCAATAAAATCAGCACATTCCACAGTAACAAGGCAATGGATTTTAATTTGTGTGACTGATTCCATTATATTCCCCATGTGCTGTAAAAGGCCATATTATGGTTACAATCACAAGGATGTTGATGGTGAGGATGGGTGCTAACAGAAAGTTGCCTTCACAATAGACATTAGCAGCGTATCGTATCGTTTGCTTTGAGAAGGCTGTACTCCTGCCTCTGATACTGTTGCCATGGCAACTGTAGCATCACAGCCCCACTGAATGAATGTTGTGTCCATAACCCTTTCACTGCCCGACTGGCTACAAATTCAATGCGTTTTTATTAAATGGAGGCAAGCAACTATACTTACTGTGTACTTTAGATTTGTGGGACTTTGTATGCTGCCTGCTAGGTGCATGTGTTCCCGTGGCACTCATGCAATCTCATTAGTACACCGAATGGTCTGGATTGGTTGTTAGTGATTCTTTCTGACGTCATGTTGATAACATTATCAAGCTGTTATGATGTGGTGATAGCCTCAATACATTGCTCTTGCAGCCCTATTTAGCGCATACACTTTTCTCACTGGTTTTTGTCCCTGAAGGTTGCCTTCTGTGTAACTTGTGGGGCCTCTCTGAGCATGATATAGCATTGTGGCACCTCATTCAATATGTCTTACTGAATTAGAAGAAAAGGAAGGAAAATGTAGGGTAACTGTTTCACTTCCCATTACCATATTGCATTCATTTGCCATTAACCAATGTCCTTGATGTCTGCTATTTAAAAATAAATAAATAATTAAAATGAGGAAATTAATAATAAAATATTATTATTAGCATCAGGGAGATCCAGGCATAATAACCAGTATGGTCATGAAAGTATGGCCCGAGGCCCTGGGAGAGGGGCAACACAAACCTCCCGATGAGGGTGGGCCCCATGCTAAGTAGTTTAGCTTAGTCAGTGGAGGAGATAGAGGGGCTGGGTAGAGGATATATAGGCAAGGGTTTAGGGGGGATCCTAATTCTCCCGTTTCCAGGACCGGGGATGAGACCCCACCTCCCTCCCTGTTTTAGTTATGGGGATTTAATTGTTGGTTGTTGATGATTCATTGGGTTTAGATGCTGGCGGAGTTGGCTCCTTGTGTGGAGGTGGACTGTACCTCCAATAGTTAGTGATGTGGGAAGGGGGTGGTACACCTGGCGGGCGGTATGGAAGTTACCTTCCAGTTGTGGTGTGTGTGTGTTGGACCAAGTGGCCTGGGCGGAGATCGGTAAATAGAGGTGCAAGTCAGGGGTACCCTCTGGCTTTATTGTGTTTTTTAAAGGAGCAACTTGGCTCGGTAAGATCTTTGGTTATATTTTGTATTGAATAAAGCTGAGACCAGCTTTTATTCCAAGTCGTGTGTCTTATACTCTTATTTGAGTTTGGGGATGTTGGTAGGGCCCCTGAGAATCGAGGCCTGAGTAAGTCATGCTACTTTAATAATCCAGGAGGGGAACAACCATTACGGGCCCTAAGAATATGTTATCTGCATTCTGTCTGCTGTAGAGAAATGGGGCTTAGACCCTTTCAAGACGGATTGTGTTAATATAACACAATGGCCAATTCAGTCTGCGTTTTCATCCTGTCATCCAATATTTATATGTTGCCTGTGTCACACAGGCTAAGCTGGCAGCCATTTTGTTTTTCCCTGCCAGGGTTTTCTGCCCTGTAAAACCATTTTCTCAATTCTTTCAACAACCGTATAAGCACAATTTCCTTTTATTTTTATTAAAATCATTTTTCACTTCATCACCTCCTTCTCTCCTCCTGGTTGTATTGGATAAAATGCTTCTTTTTCTCCTTTGTGAGTCATTCTCACTGCTTGCATTACTAGTCCCCAGGCTCCAGTAACATCTCTGGCTGAAAACACTGGCAAGTTATTGCCTTATAAACTGCAGCTGACTCGCCCCAGGCCGATTACTGGGGTTAGTGGTGTGGGGCGGGGGGACCTGAAATCTGCTCATAAGTCAGGTGCAGTCCCATTTCGTAACATAAATTTGAGTTGCAATAAAGTGAATGTACTCCATGATTAAACACATTCTTTATTTTTTTTATGTTTGTCCAAAACCATTGGACTGAAAACCGTCTAGAAAACTGTTTAAGGAGGGACACTATTTCCTGCATTAGAGCAAGTGATGTGGATGCAAAATGAGGGGTTAACCCTTTGAGTACAGTAACCCAATACTTTAGACTGTTCATGGTCCCAAGGTTCAACAAAGTATCTGGCCGCTCCTCTTTCTCTTACTGTGCACCCCACAACTGGAACAATCTACCGGAGACTCTCACAGCCGCCACCAGTCTAAGTTCTTTAAAAACTAAAGCTGTCTCACATTTTAACCTGGTCTGTAACTATTACATACGCCTATAAAATGTATTATCTTTAACTGTGCCTGCAATGTCTTGTATACTGTATAATTGTAACAGGGGAGTTATCCCTGTTCAGGTAATGTACCTCTAATCCAGCAGTGTGGTGGTTAACTGCTGGTAGTCAATTAACAAACACCACCTGCCTGATTAGATGGCTTAGAAAAGCCTGTCTTTTGAGACAGGAAGAGAGACTCCTTAGCTCACACCTGAGCTGAACTTGGAGACACTTGTCTTGAGCCCTGCCAGAAGAAACAGCAGAGCTGCTTTCAAGACATAGGGGAAACTTATAAACCTGAATGCTGACAAACCCTGAAGCAAAGGTAGCAACCAGGGACAGAGAAGATTTTCCCTCCAAACCACAAGGAACAGATAAGACTTTTATTTACAAGACTTTTTATATCTGTTTATTTCATGCTATATGTTTGGGGCTGGGAGACATGCTTATCTAAGGGAGTTGTGAACTGCATAGTATTTCACTAGAAATACTCCCAAGTGAATAGAAGCTTTGTTTACCCCTTGTTTGGATGGTTTCCTGATGTTAAGGAAAAGGCGCAATAAAAGGCTTATTTAATTTCACTATAATCAGTCTCCCTTGCATACCTCTGTGAGCGTCCGCCTACATATGGTGTCCGAAGTGGGACGAGAGGTGGTCTTTGAAGTTAGAAAGGACCAGAGATTTTTTCTGTGAAATTTTTTTTTATGCTTTTTGCCTACAAACAGTCTGAGCAACTTTAAAAAAAAAAACCTCATGCAGCAGAGATCAGAGTTAAAGTGATACACACTACTGCACTGAAACTTACAAAACCACAGATGGACTCTTTTCCCCAATCCCAAGAGGAGAGAGAGAGACTGCTGAAGCAGGTAAAACCTTATTTGCTTATCACAATAAAGTGTAATATGGTCATTGAAATAGGGGGTTTGCCTTCCAGCCATAGTCAGGGTTCAAGAAGTGAATTAGCCCTTGAAAGGGATAGTTGTTTGTTATTTTCAAATGTTTAGCTGAAGCAGTGAATACAGATGGTGACCCATGAGCGGTACTGATTCTGCAAGTAAAGGCTGCCACACCGCATAGGACTACCAGTTGTGAATGGAGTATATGCAAAAAAAATGTGAAAATTGATGCAAGACTGTGCTGAAGCAGGGGAATTTTCAGTAAACAAGTGCTGAGGGTAAAATTGCCTACTAGAAAAAAAGGCATTTCTGAACTGTGCAAAAGGTATCCCAAAGTGTGAAGAGTGAATGTCATAATACCCAAAGTTGAGACTGAACTCAAACAGAAAATCACATTATTTGGCTGAAGCAGAGAGATTGCACCTAGCAAGTAAATGGTGTAAAGCAAACAGAAGTTTTTACCAAGCAACTACACATTCAGCATACCTAATGAGAGATTATTCCTAGCAAGTAAATGGTGTAAAGCAAATAGACGTTTTTACCTAGCAACTGCACATCTTGTATACCTGATAAGAGAAAATGCATGCACAATACTGCTGATATTGTAAAACTTACCCAAGAAAGAAAAAGTCTACAGAGATGCCTGTGAGAGCTATGACCTCTACAAGCAAAATATGCCCACCTGTAGGACTACCACAATTGGGGGTTCTAGCAAATACAGTGGCAACAGCTGCAAAAGCGCCTCCTGAGGTCAGGAAGAAAATTACACCTGATAGCCTGAAAATGGAGGACAAGATGCAGCATTCCTGTAATGAACCCTACCCCACGGAAGAGTGGTCCTTCCAGTCCAATAAAGAGGAAGACATCTCTTACGGGGAACCCAAACCGAGTCACACCCACAAAACACCCCAAGAATGTTGGGGGTGCCTGAACTCGGCACAAACTGAAAAGACCGCTCCCTTTGATGACGAATATGATCAGCAGGAGAAAGAGCGGGAGCAGTGGATCACCGAATATTTCCATCAGCTATTACAGTTGCAAGAAAAGCCGGGTGAATCCAGTGACGCTGCTAAAATTTCAAATGAAGATGGAGACCCCAGTATCCCTGAAGGGACGGTGTCATCCAAATCAAAAAGGCGGAAAAAGAAAAGCGGTTCTTCACTTACCGTGGAAGGAACAGACACGTCCGCAGATCCTGTGGAGGAAAAGGGGGGCCGAGTTGCCTTGCACCCTAGAGAAAATGGAGAATTCGTTGCGCTGTTAACCGAATATCCAGAGGGCCCAAGGCAGAAGTCGTGTACCCCAAAGAAGTGTCTGTCCAGTGCCAACAGTGAGGAACCCTCAACCAACCATCCCAGGGAAGCGGAGCCAGAACCAGTGAGTGTCGATCCCTTGACCAGCCCTGAGGATGCCCTGAAAAATTCCAGGCATGACTGTGATATACTCCGTGAACAATTGAAACAAAAGAAAGATGGTTACGCGGAGCTACTGAAAAATAACGTGAAGCTACAGGAACATGTGCTCGCAATGTACTCTGCAGCCAGGACAGAATTGAACGATCTCAAGACTGAGCTAGATACTGCAAATGCTACTATTTCCGCCATGGATGAAAAGCAGAGCCAATCTGATAAAATGATGACTCAGCTGAAGCGGAAGTATGAGGAGGCACTAAAGCAGATGACAGTCTTTCAGCAAGAGGTTCACACTCTTCGCGTAGAGCTGAATGCCTCACAACAGGAGGTCAACAATGTCTGGACAGAGGTGGACGTATCTCAGAAAGAGTTTCAGACACTCCGCAGAGCACTGGATGCCTCACATCATGAGACCAACAGCTGCCGCACAGATCTGAAAGTTTCCAGAAAGGAACTACAGAGTCTCACTGAAGAGCTTGACATATCTAAAGAAACTATTGTCAATCTTGATACAGATCTCAAAGTATCTCAGAAGGAGCTTCAGAGAAGGAACCTAGAGAAGGAAGAGAAGGAAGTCTCAACCTAGAGAAGGAAGTCTCACGCCAGGAGACTGTCATTCTCAAAGCAGATGTGCGTAAATGGAAGGAGGACTGCAAAGAGGCCCTGAATAGTACAGAGACTGAAAAAGGAGAAAATTCAAGATTAAAAAGAGAAAACTTAAAACTGAAAGAAGAAAATTTTCAGTTGACAGACGAAGTCAAGGAAAATAATGAAAAGCTGCAAGAGCTTAAGGAAATAAATAGACTTTTGGAAGGTGAGAAGTTTGAAGCAGAGCACCGACTGCAGAACCAACTACAAGGTCTGCGTACGCACCTCGAGGAGAAGCAGCGAACTCTGCAGGAAGAAAATCTGCAAGCTGTTAAAGAAATTCAAGTGCTGCAGGTACGTCTGATGACCCAGTATGCCCGCAAAGCAGCATGAGAAACTGAAGGCTACCCTGAGCATCACCAAAGCATCGCTAGAGGCCAAGCTTAGAACCCAGGTGACCCGGCACAAAAGGGAGCATAAGAAGGTGCAGAAACTAAAACAAGTAACTGTGGCCCGAGCAAAGAAATTCATAGTGCTTCACAATGCAATAAAAATGTGGAAGCAAGCTCAGAGAAAGTAAAGCGTGCAGATAAATTCCCTGAGAAGAGACTTGCAAGACGCACTCAAACAATAGGGATCTCTTGCGGATGAGATTACAGTCCTACAAGGACAAGTATTGACCCTGACTAAGCGTCAGTATCCCACAGCCTATAAAACCCATGAAGACAAGGGTACAGTGAGAGCTGGGAATACCGCTCATCTGAAAGACAAGGTTGCAAAATTTGAACCACCTAAACAAGCACTAGCAAAACCTTCAGCCACCCAACAGGCAACAAAAGAAGGTACACGTGCTGAATCAAAACCAGAAGAATCCTTAGCTGATGAAGCTGAAAAGATGGGACATTCTCTGGAAGTGGGTGCGGAATTGCAACTTAACCCCAAAGAGGCTGAACTAGCAACCCCATTGAGTGGGAAAAGGGCAGAGAGACAGCTTCAAGAGCGGAAAACTCAAAGGGCTGTTTTTAAATGCTCTGCAACTACTGCCATACAGTATACCTACAATAAGACGAGCACCCGACGCAAGGGAAATCTCATGACCGCGCACGTAGCAAAAAGACTATACTTAGAAAAAGTCCTCCTCCAGCGACTGAGGAGTGCTGATCTCAAGCACCTTCAGGAGGAGACCCGAATAAACTGGAGAAAGGGCTCCAACCCCAGCAGGACTGAGGGTTCTCTTCCTCCATCCAGTCCTCCATCCAGTCCTCCCCGCTGTCTCCGCTACTTCCGCACTGCTATTAACAGCCCCTGACGAAGCCCAAGTGGAGAAACGCATAGGGCCAGCGTTGACTTGCAGCAGAGAGCAGAGAGAGAGACACGCCGAGCACGTGATGCGGAAGTAGCGGAGACAGCGGGGAGGACTGGTAACCGACGATTCTACACGAGTGTGAGAGACTCGCTAAATACTCTCTACCGCCTGCTATTATCTCACCGAATGTGAGTTGATTAGCTATATTTTCCAAGTCTTTTTTAGATTAAAAACGATTTTACACTATTTCTGTTCCCTTCCTTTATTTCCTCCCCATCCCCTCCCTCCTCCCCCCCCCCCCCTCTTATGAGATCCATCCATAGAGATACGTGAGTGCCAGGAACAAGAAGTGCATGCAGCAGCAGCATCTGTGTTCCCGTGGAGAGGATATCTGGAGATCCAGCAGCCGCAGAGTTCATACAACGTTGGCGAGTTCCATAGAGGATTACAGGCTCTTACCCATCTAATCAGTGTAAGCGCATCTCTTACCATCTCAAAGTCTATGTAATAATAGATATACTGCCCTATGATTTCTTTCTGTGTTTTCTCTCTTGGCTGCAGTGTGTAGGGATAGGTGTACACCAGGGTATGTACCTCATTCAAATAATATTGGCTCTATTAGTGGTGTAAACATTACAATCCACAGGAACAAACTGTTTAGATTTGCGCTGTGTGTTTCTTTTCTATATATATATATGTGTATATATAAATAAGTTCTTCAGTATTAGGTGAAAACTTTTTTATTGGACTAACAATTTATGTCATAGGACAAGCTTTCGAGAGTTCTCTCTTCTTCAGGTCTAGCAATACTAATATACACAGGAATGTATGGCTAAAACAGTGTAGAGAGAAAAGAAAAAACAACAACTGTGTATATCAGTATTGCTGACCTGAAGATGAGAGGAGAACTCTCTAGAGCTTGTCCTATGACATAAATTGTTAGTCCAATAAACAAGGTATCACCTAATACTGAAGAACTAATTTATTCTGCACTATCGCAACTGGACTAACACGGCTATCTTCTGCTTTTTATATATATATATATATATATATATATATATATATATATATATATATATATATATATATATATATATATATATATATATATATATATATATATATATATATATATATATATATATATATATATATATATATATACTGTCATTAAGGTTATGGTGGGTAAAAAAAGTGACAAAAACCCTCCACAGTAAAGCATAAAGCAACTGTAAATATTACTGTATGTTCATTTGCATGTCTTAGACAGGTCTGCAACCCTGTCTTTCCCCATTGTCACCCAGCATACAGCGCTTCCACTGCAGCAAGGGATTCTGGGAAATGACATGCAAATGAGCACTCAGTGCCACCTTTTGTCTCAAGCTCGTATTACACAAGCCAATGAGTGCTCATTTGCATGTCATTTCCCAGAATCCCTTGCTGCAGTGGAAGCGCTGTATGCTGGGTGACAATGGGGAAAGACAGGGTTGCAGACCTGTCTAAGACATGCAAATGAACATACAGTAATATTTACAGTTGCTTTATGCTTTACTGTGGAGGGTTTTTGTCACTTTTTTTACCCACCATAACCTTAATGACAGTGGTGATTACCTAGTCTAGTCTCAAACCTGCTAGCCATTAAGACCAACCTCACACTGATGATACCCATCAAGGTTGAAACATGTATATGAGTGGGTCTAATGGCTTTGCATCTCATCCCAGCCTCTGTCTAAAAGCTGTGTTTAAAACAGCATGCATTGGCTTGAGGATTGGCTTGTGTAATACGAGCTTGAGACAAAAGGTGGCACTGAGTGCTCATTTGCATGTCATTTCCCAGAATCCCTTGCTGCAGTGGAAGCGCTGTATGCTGGGTGACAATGGGGAAAGACAGGGTTGCAGACCTGTCTAAGACATGCAAATGAACATACAGTAATATTTACAGTTGCTTTATGCTTTACTGTGGAGGGTTTTTGTCACTTTTTTTACCCACCATAACCTTAATGACAGTGGTGATTACCTAGTCTAGTCTCAAACCTGCTAGCCATTAAGACCAACCTCACACTGATGATACCCATCAAGGTTTGAAACATGTATGTGAGTGGGTCTAATGGCTTTGCATCTCATCCCAGCCTCTGTCTAAAAGCTGTGTTTAAAACAGCATGCATTGGCTTGAGGATTGGCTTGTGTAATACGAGCTTGAGACAAAAGGTGGCACTGAGTGCTCATTTGCATGTCATTTCCCAGAATCCCTTGCTGCAGTGGAAGCGCTGTATGCTGGGTGACAATGGGGAAAGACAGGGTTGCAGACCTGTCTAAGACATGCAAATGAACATACAGTAATATTTACAGTTGCTTTATGCTTTACTGTGGAGGGTTTTTGTCACTTTTTTTACCCACCATAACCTTAATGACAGTGGTGATTACCTAGTCTAGTCTCAAACCTGCTAGCCATTAAGACCAACCTCACACTGATGATACCCATCAAGGTTTGAAACATGTATGTGAGTGGGTCTAATGGCTTTGCATCTCATCCCAGCCTCTGTCTAAAAGCTGTGTTTAAAACAGCATGCATTGGCTTGAGGATTTGCTTGTGTAATACGAGCTTGAGACAAAAGGTGGCACTGAGTGCTCATTTGCATGTCATTTCCCAGAATCCCTTGCTGCAGTGGAAGCGCTGTATGCTGGGTGACAATGGGGAAAGACAGGGTTGCAGACCTGTCTAAGACATGCAAATGAACATACAGTAATATTTACAGTTGCTATCTATATATATATATATATATATATATATATATTTCTCTGCGGATGTCTGCACATCCCTCTGTGATACAACAAATTGCCTTTCACTCACCCAGACATAGTCAGTGATGTTGCACATCCCTCCCTCTTGTGATAGGCTGATCAGCCTGTCACTCACCCAGGGATAGCCAATGAGACTGCACATCCTGTGTAATGAGACTGCAGATTGGCTGTGTAACAACTTAAGTGTCACATATGAAGTGTCAGTGGAGTTCAAATTGCAGTTGATTTGGGGGTGAAGAATACAAGAACTGGACTGCAACTGTGAGAACTTGGCTTTCCAAATGCTCTGACAATTTTTTTCACATCTAAAGACTAACTTTCTAAGCTGCTGTGTAACCTTCTGTAATACATTGCCCTCCCAGGGCTGATTTATAAACCTGGTCTTTCACCTCCTTATCCTCATCTCCTCCAATACCTGGGAACTCTCTCCTCCTACCTTTCTCTCCCTGCATCTCATTGTACCCTCCCTATTGCTTTTTCTGTTTGCTGTTTCTTCATGCCTTTGTAAACTTTTCTGCTCTCTCCAACTTCCCCACTCTCCTTCTATTCAAATCTCTTCCTCTCTTCTAACATCCAACTCCACCTATGCCTGTGCCCAGACACTGCACCACCACTTACACACTTCTTTCCCAACAACTTCTACACCCCTTAAAGCAGCAGTCGAAGCTGCCGTTTTTTCCTCTTTAATACGTGCATCAATACAATCCACACAATGATAAGTAATTAGCTAACTTGCCCATCGATCCATTCTCCTGTGATCGATCAGCAAAGATTTGACTCGGGGGTTCACTAAATGGTTGTCAGTGTAGCAGAAGAGGACCAAAGATGCAAAGTTCTGTGGGGAAGATCATGTGACCAGGCAGTCACTAGATACAATTTGTGCACTGCTAGAGAGAGGGCGGGGCTCAAAAAGGGGTGTGCCAGAGCCTGTTTCAGAAAGGAAGGGGATGTGACTTTGTAAATCTTTGCTATAGAAACAGAAAATGCTTGTTACATTATAATACATTAAAAATGTTATTCAGAATTGTTGTTTTTTAAATGCTACATGTATTTTTTCATAGTATAGAACTGATTTATTTAAAAAAAAAATATACACATATAGCATATTACTTGGTCTGCAGTTTTAATAAAAAGCACTCCCACAAATCCTCTTCTCACCTACTCTCTCTTTTTCTACTCCACCTCCTTGCTGCTGGGGAGATCTCTCCTAATCATGGACCCAGCATATACACACCTGCTCTCGCCAAAGCCTCCCTGCCACCTCTTTCCCTGCTAATGATGTTAAATCTAATTAAATACTGACCAACCTTAAAACTCACCTCTCTAACAAAGCATCCCAATAGCCTGCACTCATGGCTACTGTCCCCCACCCACAGATTGGGGGAGTACCATGTGTCAAACAAATGTGACGTCACAGGCCTTTTATAAGGCCCGTCATGTCTCATTTGAGCCCAAGAAGCCATCGGATCAACATCTACTATCCAGTACTATCCAATTGTACTACAAAGGACAGAAGAAAGAAGAAAAGAAGGAAGAAAGGAAAGAAGGCTACTCACTTGGGCCTCCTCTGCAATCAACCGAGGATCGTGGACTTCTTTGCATCATTGCGTCGAGGGTCAAGAGTTGGTGCCACAGTATGATATAAGGGTGAATCCCGGCAAAGGTAAGAAACACATTGACTGTCTTATTTAATTGTGGGGTCTTTTTTTAAGCTTCCCATTGACTGCCAATGTGTTTATCTTTTCCCCTTTGAGGTTATAGATAAGCAAAGTGACAACTAATGCATTTTTTGTCAAATGCTTGTATTTATTTAATTGTAATGTATTGTATTTTTTTATATGTTTTTTTTTTAGGCTGTCCATTCATTGCCATTGTGGTTATCCATGCCCATATTGTGAGCATGGTTTACCACAGTCACAATCAATGGGTTTATTGGCAAGTGTAATATATTGTACTGTTATGCCAATGTTATTTTATTGTGTATTTCTTTTGTTTTGCAAACAAATGGGCAAACGTACTATTAGTCATTTTTGGCTACTAGTGCCTTTGCCCATAAGTATGTGGTCATGGGGTAGAGGGGATGGGGGTTGGGGTAGTAGGGTAGCTAAAGTAATGAAGGTGTGAACTCCTCCCGCAACCTTCCCGGTAGGCCTAACCACCCACCCTGGAGCAACTACCCCCTGCATCCACCCCCAACAAACCAGGTTCTCTAGTTTAACCCCTTAATTACTAGCCGCTTACGTAATTAAGTTGTTTTTATTTGATTTTAATAACACAGTATTGAAGCAGGAGATCTCCGGAGCTGAATTGCATTAATTTCAGCCTCGGGACCCCCTGCTTCTGAGTTACAGACCACAGTATGGGGTGCCTGTATCTCCCTGCATTGTTTAAATGTCTCAGTCATGTGATGCAGGAGATTTAAACTTTACAGGATACCGGCACCCCATACTGGGGCCTATAACCCAGGAAGCAGGGGGCCCCCCCGAGACTGAAATTAATGCGTTTCTGCTCCGGAAACCTGCTTCAATACAGAGTTATTAAAATAAAATAAAAACAATGTGATCGCCTGTAAGAGCTATGCAGGGAGATGCAGCTCTCTCTGTTCAGCTCTTACAGACTCCAGGCAGATATCACGGGCAGAACTTAGTGTAGCAGTGTCCCCCCTGGCCCTCCTCACCTGCGCAGAGTAGCGGATACCCCCGCACCATGTCAGGCAGTTGCAGGGGCTCCCGGCGACATCAGTGCCAGGGAGCTGCCATTTTGCGTGCGTTCGCGCATGCGTGGGAAGTTGTGCATGCGCAGTGTAGCCCCAGGAGTACCGGCGGCCATGTTGCGACTGGCGCCAGGTTAGCGCATGCGCGGTACGTATGAGGAGTCGCGGCGGCCATTACCTGTAGTGCAGGGCCCCCTAGATGTTGCGCATGTGCAGGAAAGTGGCGCGGCGGCCATTACTCTAGCGCAGGCGCAGATAGAGAGAGGTAGGCGGCCATTAGAGAGGCCCCCAGCGGTCCTCATAGGGAAAAGCCCCAGAGTGGACTACAACTCCCAGTAGCCTCTGGGGACTACCCTATGATCCCTGTCACATGCAGTCAGACAGCCACTAAGGCTGACAGATTCTCATGCTGCATGTGGATACATTGTTGTGTGCAGTCAGGAAGCTGAGAGAGAAGCACATGAGTTTAGTTGGAGCTGGGAGAAGGGAGGGGGAGGTAGTGTGTAAGGAGCAAGTCGCTTTTTACACTAGGCCAGGTTACCCCCAGACCCCAGCTAGGCCCAACTCACCAGTAGATGTGTAGCTACTGTGTAGGGAAGGCCCTAAGGTAGGGACTTTGCCCTTTTAGCAGTAGCTTAGTCAGTGAGACAGATGCTGCTGTGTGCTCTGACAAGGAGGGAGCAGTGTGTCTGGGATCAAACCTGCATCACTCAAGATAGAGACTATATGTGTGGTGATATTATCTGGATTGAGAGAGAACGCCATTGCTGCGGATACAGCGTTGGACGCAGACGGGTCCTTTCCTGTTGTTGCTGTACCCGGGTGCAGGAGCCCCGGGCAGGTATTTCTACAAGTGCACCAACTGTACCCTACATATCGGTTTCCTTACAGGCGCTGATCACGCCTAGTGGGTGGGGTGCTGGACTATTTGGACACTTGATTTTAGTGATGGGGTTTGTGGCCCAGTGAGGCCAGGTTAAGGGTGACACGGCTGCGTTGCTTTATGTGATGTTATTGTTTTGCCCATATAGTAAACAGTTACATATATACTTCAGTGTATGTGTTTCCTATTTGTGGGTCCTGTGTCAGGGGTCATTCTATACACCTGGAATCCCTGCACAGGTGGAGGTGCTGTAAGCATACGTCCCAGGATACACCCCAGGCTCCCAGTGGCGGAGGTTCAGGCCTCCTGTGAGCCTAACAGGTATTGCACCACACTGGTAACATATGTAGATTTCCCCACACGGTCCCTATCTGCGATTGGGGGTTGGGGGGGGGGGGGGGAATAACCGTTACATTAGAAAAAGGCTGAGATAAAGGCTGAGATAAAGGCAGTACCATCCCGAGTGGTTTGGCATTTTCCTACCTCACGGTTTCTGACTTGCGATAACTCTTTCTGAATTCCATGATAACAGAAATGTCAGACCGTGAGGTAGGGTCATGCCAAACCGTTCAATTTGGCAGTGATAACATCAAAGCTTCTTGAATAAGCCCCTATGTAAGAACACAATGGTGTTATATCCTGTGACAGAGTCACTATCTCTGTATGCTGGAGTAGTGCAGTATGTATGCTTACCAGCATGCAGGTAGTTAAATTCCTCCTGGAGAGGCTAGCTACAGGTGCAACCAATTAAGCCAAAACTCCTGAATGAACAGGAGGTTTAAAAGGCAGGAAGCTGCCAGTGACAGAGAGATTGTTTTTCCCCAGCCACGGTACAGAGACTTTTTCCCCAACCATGAGGACTCTTGTTGGTCTGGTCCCCAGGCCTGCAGGGAGCACACCCATGAAACTGAATTGCCACAGGCATGAACAAACAACTGGACAAAGCCCTGCTCCACAGAACCGGCGTTCCAGACCTAAGGAGGAAGAAGAGCTCTAATGTGATCAAAGAAATTGCCTGGACTCACATGGGACACAGTTCCCCATCCAACAGAAAAGGACTTTAATATTATTCCCTGATATTGCATTTTATGTTTTGGGGCTCGTAACTGGCTTAGCTGGCCAGCTATGTAGCTAGGGCCTGTGCGGTCTAATAAGCCTCCCAAGGGAAGTAGGTTTTTATTTTATGGTTTGTGGTTTTTTTTAAGGGGACCGTGTGCTTATTATGCTGTTGTGTTTATGGAGAATAAACCACTTGAGTTAAAGCCTAACCCATTGTTTGGCCTCTTACTGACCCCTGCTGTGAGGTCACCCTGCCACAATCCATAAAACCCACAGACAGAGAGAAATGGTCAATGGCCAGCAAGCCAATGCAGGTGTCATTGAAACATGTCACTGGAAAGCACCCGTTAAGTAGTTTCCAACTTCCAGTGCCTCAAATGAATGAGATTTGGGGGGTCTGGACCAAAAAGAAAATGAGGAAGTAAAGAGTGAATATGCTTTGAAGTTACATCAGGCACTAATGCTAAAACTTACTGCAAATTACTTCATGACTTGGTGGTTCTGAGGTTAACACCAAAAAAAAATTACATCTATTTTTTTTTAAATGTTACAGTTATCTTATGTGGTTCTGCACTGGGTGATTGCCCCAGTTCTGATAACTTTATTAAAATAAAGGAAAGGCCTGGGCTTTCTGCTTAGGGGCACTGCGGCCCATATTTACTAAGTGATGCTATGCCAAAAGACACCTTACTGGCTGGAAAACATCTTACTGCCCCTGAATGGGCCATAAGGTTTATTCCGAGGACCCTAATGTGTCTTGGGGCATAACATCACTTAGTAAACATATAAAACTGCAATTTTGCTCGCCTGTTTTTATAGCCTTGTGGGTAAAGGGAGAACGGGAGGTCACAGTTCATCTTCCATCATCTCATTGAATTTGATATCGGTATAGCTTGTGATGTTTCTTTGCCCAGGTCTCCTGCACCTAATCACAATGTACACAATAAAGGAGACCGTTTCCTCCTACACATGCCCCAATCAGTTACAGTTTCTGTTTTTGGAAATGCTGACTCATAATGGGACAAATGTCATCTATACGAGTACAGCCGGAGCAAATCTGTTTTAATCTCATCCATTTTCAACATCAGCGATCTAATTGACTTCAGTGGCGTCTGAATCGTTACATTAGATTGTCAATATTTGCCCAGAGCACCCTATTCTTATTCATGTGCATATTACACATCTGACAGCTATTTATGAATAGAAAATCCACAGGCAAATCACTGGGAACTTGCTGTCTATCTATGCCTGAGAGATGGCTATAAGGCAAATTAAGTCACTTGTGTTCTGTTTTTGTATCGTGCTGCGTACTGTATATACAGTACCAATATTATTTGCAAGAACAGGTGATTTTCAGTGTGTGATCATCCCTTAAATAAATATGCAGCAGGCACCAAACCTCTCAGGTTTTTTTTGTTTCCTACTCTCCATCCTTGTTTTTATTTTGCCATGAGCCCAATAAATTGATTTTATTCATGGTGCTCTTGCCCTTTTCTTCATACACCTGTACACTGCCTTGTTTCCTTCTTTGGACTCCTTCCACTTAACCTCAGACGGCGGGAAGCACGCAAGCAGATACCGACTCAGCATGGTCGTGAGTACTTGACTTTCATACTGTATTCGACCTATGCACCTTAAGGGGATTACTATGGATCTATAATTGTACCATATACAGTATGTTAATACAGCTCAACCCCGCTATAACGCGATCCTTTACAACGCGAATCAGCTAATTGGCTCCCAATTTTCGAATTTATGAATACTTTACAACACAATTATTGTATCTTAAATACTTTATTGTACAATGCATACAATTGTACATTATTTCTAACGAGGTCCGCTTATAACGCGATGTGATTCTTTGGACCCCAAGCCCAGCGTTATAAGGGGGTTGAGCTGTACATCTCCAAGGCGCTTTTTTCTCGATGTCACTAGGATATCCCGTGGCCGCCAGTAGTACAGAGCCACGGGCACCCTCAAGATGCAAGATACTATAGGTGCCTGATTTTGGAGTCTCATTTGTCCTAATCAGTACCTTTGTATATTACGGAATAGATCAATTTTTTGATTAATGTTCCATTCTGAACCAAAGCCGCACAAAATAAACACACAAAAAACAAACAACGTTGATTGATTAGTGCCCCATAAGGGGTCTAAAGCACCAATATTGAACTACGGTTCTGTTCTACAAATTGTTATCATTTTATACTTATTAAACATTTTTCATGTTTTATTGTGCTACTGTAGAATTGTCTTGGATATTTTGAGTTTTCCCACAAATTGTTAAGAATATAAAGCCAAAAAGCAAATAGGAGTTGCAGCAAAACCAGAACCAAATGAAACAAGAATTTATTTTTAAAACAAATCCACGTCCAAAAACAAAAACATGAGTGAACGTGCACACCCGTATGATGTACAGATGTAACAAGAGATACTGTTTGCGGTGCTGGGGACAGTATCTGTGGTGATCAGGCTTCTGAATGGGACACCCCAAAGTGTTAATGCTTCCGGGCCATGACTGATATGGCCACGTGACAATGGCAACATCTGTATGTGATAGTTCAGGGGGTGGCCAATTCCAGTCCTCAAGGGGCACCAATAGGCCAGCTTTTAAGGATAGCCCTGCTTCAGCACAGGTGGCTCAATCAGTGGCTTAGTCACCTGTGCTGAAGCAGTGATATCCCTAATACCTGGCCTGTTGGTGGCCCTGGAGACACCGACTCTGGCACTGAGTTTGAAGCAGGGGACCCTGGTTTAATTCCCGGTGTCGGCTCCTTGTGACCTTGGGCAGGTCACTTTATCTCCCTGTGCCTCAGGCACCAAAAACATAGATTGTAAGCTCTATGGGGCAGGGACTGTGTCTGCAAAAATGTCTCTAAAGCACTACATAAAACTAGCATAAAACAAACAATTATTATTAAGAATTATTAATTGCCATGAAATGCTCCGCTTTCTCCCTGGTGGGTTACATTTCCTTACAATGAAGCCCTCCCCCCTTCTCATGGCACTGCTATTATGGTCAGAGATAATATTGAAAGGCAGGACGCAGAGCGGGAGTGTGTAAGCGAGAGAGAGAGAGAGAGAGAGAGCGATTGTACGAGAGAGAAACCCCCAGGGCAGAAAACATGGACGGGAGGATTTGCAGTAAATGGCAGGAGGGAAAAGCAGGCGCATAATAAATTGATTCCATTAAAAAGTCATCTGAACTTTAATAAAACTTACGATTTGATTACATCGGAATAGAACCTGCAGTGTAGAGAGGGAAATGGGATGGCCTGTTACTATTTGAGATAAAATAAATGCAGGCCAGGACATGGGAAGATGGAGATAAGGTGGAGAAGATTGGAGTGAGACGGAGAGAAAGAACGAATCACAAGACAGAATGGAGAAAGGAAAAATGAAGTAGAAAATCAAAAAGGTTTCAAATAAAGATAGATTGCAAGAAGTATGTGCCATATTTATAGTCTCCGAATTAAGCTAATATAGTGATTTTTATAGAATTTCACAAGCAAAGGGAGCGATTTTGGAGAATTTAGCAAATTAACATATTAAACAAAATTGCTATGCGCATTGACCTACTGGTTGGTGAATCTCTTGTGGACTCTGACAAAGTTGCGTTTTGTTCGTGACTGGAAAAAGGCAAATGTCGCCAGGTTCATGACCTTGGATGATCTCTAGTGTAGAACGTACAGTTAAAAATAGGTACAGGTAGGTAGGTACTAAATAGGTAGATGCCAACAGCATCGATCAGGGGTGGCCAAACTTTTTTTCAGATATGCCAATAAAGGGGCACACGTTTTTTGATGGGCTACTGTCCTACTGCCCCCCCCCCCCACTACTACCCCTTTCACTCAATTCCACCCCGTCATCTTCTCACTCAATCCCTCATCCATCACTCGTTCCTCTACCCATTCTATACCACTCAATCCCCCCCTCTCATTAAATTCCCCACTCCCCATCCAAGATTTTTACCTCATGTAGGGGGAAGGCATCCTATCTCACGACTGGGGGGAGCTGGGGACCCCCATAAGGCTGATGTAGAAGGTGCGCCTGACTTCCCGGGCAGGTCCAACTTCAGGCGCCAGGCAAGTGTGTGTCTGCGGGAGAAGTACCCGCAGCTGAGGAGAACTGTGGCCTTGCAGCACACAGTGGCTTCCGGAGCAGGCTAATCCCCGAGAATCATCACTCCAGCCATTCCAAATGCCAAAGTGGTTTGGCCACCCAGGTACCATAGTCAGCACAGGCACAGTTACCATGCTGTTTAAGAAAATTATTCTATTGAAGTCTTGAGAGGATTGATATCTGAAAGAGATGATTTTGACTTTTAAGATTGTGAACTGATTGAAGTCTCTGAGAGAAAGTGATGTTGTGCAAGGCGTTAATATGGGAAAGGGTTAAAGATGTGCGTGTGTGAAGAATATGAAGGAGACATCCTTACACATAGGGTGAGGTGAGAAGAAGGGTCGGCACTTTCACAGGTGTCTTGGTTTTGGTTCTAAAAAAATGTCATGTTTTGATTTTACTTTTTGATTTGTAGAACACTAAAAAGTAAGTTTCCATTTATGAATCCACAAGTTTGTAAAGTTTAAAACAAAAACCCTGACTCTTGGGTTTTTGTTCATATTTTGCTCGGATTCAAAAGTTAATTTCAGAGTTTGGCCAGGACAGGCAAAACAGATGCCGAATTTGCAAAGTTTGGGTTTTGAACCAAAGTACCTGCCCATCCTTGTAAGAAGTATGGAAATATTCCAGTTGGAAACAGCAAAACACTTCCCCTTGCTGCAAAATTTTGTATTGCTTTTTTAAAAATACATATATATAAATTAAAACTGTCTTGGTCTTTTATTCCAGAGATATTAATTTCCAGAGATATTATCATTTACAATTTTGCTAAGTTTTGAGAAACAGATAGGATCTGTAGCCAAGCTAATTATCAATGGCAACATACTGTAGTTTTATCCATCTGGTACTTGGATCTCATAGTATCCGTTCCATGTTGAGCACCATAATGACATCTCTATTACTCAGTGACTCACCAGGAAGGAGGTGGATGGAGGCCATATTATTGTCCCAAAAACACCAGAAATTACTCAGATAGAAGATCCAGGTGCACCCGGAAGAAAGTTCAGGGGAAGTAATACACTAGGAGACTTAATTTATTTAGTCAGAGCCCAATTATTATCCAGGGAAAATGTCTGCATTACCAACTGATGGTCATATTTCCTACAATAAATGCAGCTTTACAATGTCTTATTGCCAACACCACACAGAGAAATCTCAAAACGGTACACAATGCAGAGAATGCCATGATGGCAGTTCATGCATCATAGCAGTGTCACTGAAGCCTGCAAGATACACATTACATAGCATTGTCTTTCTATCCACATTAAATTGGGCAAGGTGTGTTCTGGCTATAGCCCTACATGGCTGGGTGTTACTCCCTGATGCTTTATCATCGTGGCCCTCTGCAGAATGCCATCTACTCCTTGTGCTGCTGGCACATCAGCATGCACCATCACAATGCATGACAGTTCCTCCCACTGTTTGATGTTAAAGGCTGCTGGTCTTGCATCTACCGACCATCTGGGTGGATCCCATTCTGCATTGCACAGACAGCCCTCCCTACTCTTACTCTCTTTTCTCTCATTGATAGTAGCATGGAATGCTCTACAATATATTCCTTTTCTCCCCCGTCTGCGGGCTTCTTGCTAACCTTTGATTTTATCCACCCTTCTGAACGTGTGTAAATGTCAGCTCTCGTATGAAAGAGAGGTCTGTGAAGGAGGGGGTGCCTATGTAGGCAGCTTTCTATGTTTGCCTTTCAATACACAATAATGTGTAGGCTTGTACAACACTCATTAACCCCTTTCCCACTTTCAAGTTCTAGCAAAATCATGTTTTTTTGTTGGTTTTTTTTTTACACTAAAACACGTTTGTCAAGAGAGGGCAAAGATCAGTCCCCTTTAGCAGATGGAATGTGCACTACTTTATGTCAAATAGTTGAAGTATGTTTCCTTATTTTGAAAACTCATACATTGCAAGCCCATCCAGCTGCCAATGGGTTCAATCATTGACAGATCTTTAGAAGCCAGCACCTTATTGTACTGTGTATACTGCTTTGCAATGAGCAGCGGCCCCTTTCAGCTACATAAGGGTCATTGATCTAAGCCTTCCCTTTACAAGTTGTTGCCGTACACTGATTTGCAATACGCAACAATGGCTTTCCAGGTTTGCATTCTCTTTACAAACCTGTTTTGTCATATGCTGCTTTAAGATTTCTTGTCGGATTTTCCACCTACAGAGCTATTACTGATCATAGCCTCCTTTTCACAAATCTGTGCTATTGTGGAGCACACTGCTAAGGAATGTGTTGCAGCTCGCTCAAGCTACAAAGGGGATACAGATATAGTTCAGTACAGTATCCCTATTCACCTACAGCTTACTGTGAATACTATTTCACAGTGCATTGACAGCAGATCCAACAACGAGGGGACTGAAAGAGAGAGGGAAAGAGTGGAGAGGGGAAGAGTCAGAGAGGGGGAGACTGACAGAAACGTAGAGGGAAGTGAAAGAGAGGCAGGGGAAAGTGAGAGAGAGGGGGTAGAGAAAGAGAGAGATGGGGAGAGGGAGGGGAGAGTGAAAGAGAGAAAGGGGAGGTGAAAGTGTGTGAGAGAGGGTCACACAAGGCTGCCAACAGGGGTGTGGGGGGGGGGGGGGGGAGGGGGCACTTGCCACCGCTCAACAATCCGGACCCAGGTGGAGCCAGTACTTTGTTGTTACCTGATCTAAATTGGTTCTGATTGAGGAGAGAGAATGTGGCTAGCAGCTGAATGGCAAGGTGGAGGGGGTGCACGGGTTATGTATGCATGTATGTCTTTATTTATATATTATATTATATTTTGGCATTCATGTAACAGTGTGTTTTGAATACATCTTTTTTTGGATTACCCCTTGCTGTATGCTGTCTCCTTTATTAGTTTACGGACTGGTAACTATGCTGTTTATCTCTATGGGACTAGCATCTGCCTCATGCTTTGTATCAGTGTGCTGACTGGCTCTATCTATTAGTTTGTATTAGGTATCTTTTTTTTTGCACCCATTGAATTAATGAAGGTAGTATAGATGTGTGGTATGTGCACCACTGGGACCCCTGACATACATAGCGGACTGAGATGCAGATACTCCAACAAACACAGATAAGGAATAGTTCAGTGGTAATGTCACTCTCTAAGGAGCAGGTTAACCTGGTTCAAATCCCAGTGTCTGCTCTCCTTGCCGCCTTTGCCTCACACACCAATGTTAAATTGTAAGCTCTATGGGGCAGGGAAGAACCGCATGAAAAATCATACATTGGCAGCGCTATATAAGTGTAACGGATTTTCTGGACCCTCCTGACCCACCCAATCTCAGATTGGCCCCTGTGGTCTAACTGGTCCCCATTACATGGTCGTGTCTGGTGGTGCACCTGTTGGCAACAGGACTCCTGAGTCTCCCGCATGATGGTGTATGGGGAATGTCAACCCAGACAGGCAGCTGAGGTAGTGTGCGTGAGTCCTACCTACATACAGTGCAACGCCTCCACCTCATCAGGATCTCTGCGTCCGCAAGGAGATGGTTCTGATCAGGAACTCCTCTGTGGTGCCTTCCTCTGTGGAGTAACTTCACACTCACACATGGGGGTTCTTGTGAACAAGGGCATCTTTATTGATGGTATAGGCAGACTGCCCCTCGCAGCAGACAGCTTAGCCGCTCATCTTCTTCAGTACTCTCCTTTCAGAAGATCTGCCCTCCCAATGGAGTTGGATCACCTCTCCCCTCAGGGAGATCACCACCTGTGCCAGGTCCCTGGACACAGTGTAGGCCCTGCCAGCCTTATTGCTGCAGGTCTCACTACTTGCTGTAGAACCACTCTCTTGAACTCTTAGTTAACACACTTGACCTTGAACATAGACTTGAACACAGAGACACTAACTTTGGGCAGTGCTGTGTCTTATATAACAAGGGAATAGCTCCACCTCCTGTGTCACTAACAATGGACACAAGGTCTGTTACCACTCCCCTCATGTACGTATGACACCTCACCATGGTTTGAGGGCAAACCTCCATGATTGATGCTGCAATCCTGTATACTTACCAGGCTTACTGCCAGCATGAGAGAACTGTATACCATTTTTAAAACATGGCTACATAAGAAAAACAATTGGTTCATTGTTGCAGTCAGATTGACATGCCTATAGTATATACACACTGTTTACTAACCTGTGCACCCCATGGGATAGGACAGGGGTGAGCAAACTTTTTATGCCGAGACCCCCTTTTCATCCATTTAATTTCTCGGGCCCCCCCTTCCTGACATAATCAAAATCACATGACCCCCCCCCCTTTATTAAACGATATGCAATGTAAATACAAATATGTCTAAATACTTATTTCAACAGCTCGGGCTTGCAAAATTAGGCTGCGTCCACGCTGCCGCCGAGAGTGGTGACATCACCAACTCTCCAAGCATGAGCACAGGGTGTCCTGCATAATTTTGCAAGCACGAGTGGGGGGCATGGATCAGGGCCATTTCTGTGTTTGTATGTGGCTGTGTGTGGGGGTGTGGGGGTGTGCGCATTGACTGCTGCTGAGCATGCTTCAATGTCAATTTTGTTTGTCTCCCCAAGCGCCAAGCTTGGGAGAGCGTACACCTTCCGGTTTGTGCACCGCTGCATTCAATCACAACACCCATACACACACACAATCACAACACAGACACACCACACACACACAATCACAACACACACACACACAACACCCCCCACACACTAATATCACAACACACACTAATATCACACCACACAACACACACAATCACAACACACTCAATCACACCACACACCACACTCAATCACAACACACACTCATCACACCACACACACAATCACACCACACATTCAATCACAAAACACACACATATCAGTATACATATATATACACACACACACACACACACACACACACACACACACACACACACACACACACACACACACACACACACACACACACACAATATCACTATACATATACACACACACACACACATCACTATATACACACACACACATCACTATACATATACACACACACACACACACACACATCACTATACATATATATACACACACACATATATACACACACACTCATCACTATACATATATATACACACACACATCACTATACACACACACATCACTATACACACACACATCACTATACACACACACATCACTATACACATACACATCACTATACACACACACACAAACACACACATCACTATACACACACACACACACATCACTATATACACATCACTATATACACACACACACACACACACACACACACACACACACACACACACACACACACACACGTACTACTGTACTGCATGCTCGGTTCCCCACGCTGCTGAACACTGGAGGAGTAAAGACAGGAATAGGGCTTGTGTCTGTGTGCAGAGAGACGCCCCGCCCCCTCTGCAAGCACAGGGAAACAGCAGCAGCACGGAGCTTCTGCCCGCCCATGCACTGCTCTGCCCCCAGGTTTCGCCGCACAGGCTGCGCCCCCCCTAAATAATTTGGCGCGCCCCCCAGTTGGCGCACCGCTGGGATAGGACACCCTTACAGCCCATGCAAGTGAATTAGTTGTAGGGTGCCTTCCAGAAAGTGTCTTATGCAGTAACACCAATCAGTAAATACGGCCTGTTATGTCACTGTATGCATATGTCAGTACGACTTATAGTAGAATAACAAGTCACATACAGGCATACCCCGCATTAACATACGCAATGGGACCGGAGCATGTATGTAAAGTGAAAATGTACTTAAAATGAAGCACTACCTTTTTCCCACTTATCGATGCATGTACTGTACTGCAATAGTCATATACGTGCATAACTGATGTAAATAACATGTGTAACATGCTCTATAGTCTCCCTGCTTGCGCACAGCTTCGGTACAGGTAGGGAGCCGGTATTGCTGTTCAGGAAGTGCTGACAGGCGCATGCGTGAGCTGCTGTTTGCCTATTGAGCGATATGTACTTACTCGCGAGTGTACTTAAAGTGAGTGTCCTTAAACCGGGGTATGCCTGTATACACTAATAGACAAACAATTCTGCAAATTGACACAAGGACCTCATAGTAACCGGTGGACACGCATTGCTAAAGAAATTAATATAGATATACTGTTAAAGGGAGATGTGTAAACTGACATGCTCTAGCACAAACAGATGTGCACAAATACCACTCAAGACAGCAAAGCAGATATAGTCAGACACTGGATAGATAGAAATATTGGTTTGTTTCTTCGGTTAATGTGTAATGATTGGCAGCTCCTCTAAATTGATCAATGGAAAGACTGAGAAGCAGACACAGATGAGCAGAGATAGATATTGTGGAATGATTCATGTTTAGTGAGTGTCGGTAGGAAGGAAGTGAAGACAGACAGATAGATCCTTAAAAATGATAAATAGGTAGAGTGAGAGAGATGGACAGATCCAGGAACGGACAGACCGTGACAAAGAATGATATATTAGTACTGATAATAAGAATAATATATTAGTACTGATAAGAATAATATATAGAAAGCTTTATGAGCACTTTAAAGAAATCATCCCTGCATTAACCCTTTCACAGCAGAGCAGTGCATTGTTGACACAGATAACTTAATGTCAATTAATTAAAGCAACACTTACTTATATTTAACAGGTAATGACAGAGGCAGCAGAGAAATCTCAGATTAAGAGATGTTTGAGAGATACCAGAGACCATGCTTTTATGGCATTTAGTTATATTTGCCATCACATGGGGTAGGGTTGACTTAGCAGATGGCAAGCTCTGTCCATGTCTGCCTGGAGACTGTGATGTTGTGACACACACACACACACACAAGGAACAGTGCAGACAAATCACCTGAGGAAGCTGGTAACCGGTGAAACGCGTAGGGCGAGCAGCAGTTTGCTTGTTGAGCCATTGGAGAGCCTGTCCAGCCTGAAGCATTCCCTGAGGAAAGGTGAAAATCTACTCATCCCACTATTATCACGTGGAAGACGTTAAGCAGGGGGACTGTCTGGACATTTGCTGCTGGAGCCAGTGAGCTCTCAGCGCTTTTATTCAATGTACAATAGATGAGTGCATTGATTTTATTTCTTTCCTCCATATAAAATGTTTCAACAGAATCACGCTATGTTGGCATTTTATCTCTTGTCATGCCTATCTTATCCTGGAGCTATTGCCTGACCCATGCATATATCACCACCTGGATATTCATTGCTGGTCTCTAACGCTGAAAATAATTTACAGTGTGTGTGTGTGCATTTGATGCTGGCTTTCTGGTTCTTTCGATCATTTGTTGATATACGGTGTTGCACTATTTTGTGTTCTTTCTTTGTTCACATATCCCATGAGAGTTGCGCTCCTGTTCTCTGCTTACTGTGGAAGCCAGATCCCAGGAGGAGGTGACATGGTGGGATCTCACTGTGAATAGTGTAAATATGTTTATATGATAGTATGGACAGTAAGGATCCCATGTTATTGTTTTATAGTGAGGGACAGTACCCTGGTTAGGTAGTATCCCACAAAGCTGTCTCCCTTCACCATTGGGAGTTCATGAAGAGGCAGCCTATGCCCAGAGGGAACTCAACAGAACGTAGCCCAGATACATTGTCAGATGAGCCCCATCGGAGGGTTCATAGCTGGTCTCACTCCAAGCTTTCACAAGGTGGAATGCAGTGCCCAAGAGAGAGTTCCTTATCCCTGGCAAAGGGAGATTAGCACCAGGCCCAACATTGGGCCCATATGAAACAAAGTTCTATTGAAGAGGGCTTCAGTGGGTAACCAATTGAATTAAGCCATAGCAGGCAGAGGTAGGAGTATCTAGGGAAGTAGGTTTGGACAGCATCAGTAAGAATGTCCTTATGTCAATACCAAGCACCCAGTGTATATGGATGTAACTGAGCAGTTGCTTTTGAATGAATAAAGTTCCTGGCGCCCATCATTGTTATATCATCGCCCAACCATGCAAATGCAGCACCCTGGTATGGTAGCAACATCTGAGAAAGCCAATATACAGACATTGATGAAATTTTCTAGGAGCCGGGCAGGGAGGGTTACACCTAATTTGGTTAATAAATGTTCTTTTGCATCAGTTTGCACTGGCAACACATACAAAAGTTGCGAAGGCAGTCCCATGGTGTTCAATGGTGGAGCACAGCTATGGAAAAATGGGGCTACAAACAAGTATGGATGATTACAAATGCTTTAGTAGGTGGTCATGAAGGAGTACAGGGTAACTCTGACGCGTTTCGGGAGCAAAGTCCCTTTGTCAAAGAGTAATTCGCGTCTGTCTGCTTTCCCCTTTATCCCCTTTATCCCTCAAACACAGCATACAAAAGTTGCTAATGGTGTTTTGTATAAAGTTTAATGCCACCTCAGACTTGGTGGATTCAATTAAGGTCTGCTATGGGTTAACGCATCCAAATAGCCATTAACTCCCATTCAGTCAGAGACAGTTAATGCCCGTTTCAGTACGTTAACCTGCAATGGACCTTAGTGTATCTCCCCCTAAGGGAGTTATTCATTAAACGGTAAATGGGCCGATTAAGACACTATCACACAGAGACTTCAATGGGAGTTTCCGTATTATAATGCCCTGATCGGCACTATCACAATTTAATGAATACCTTACTTGGTGTCAACAAAAAAAGCTAATTGTAGGGCCTGACACACCTGTAGGCAGGTGATGTCTCAAGGCAAATGTGGAGAAAAATGGATGCAAATACTGTAGTTTCATTTTTATTTTGCATGTCATAGTGTCAGTATTTCAAGGAATGTAATATCTAGGTGGCTTTAGAAAGGAGATACACATTATAATGTGAATACAAACCTGCAATATATCTATGTAGCCCCCTCTGGGAACTACTATTGTAATTGAGGGGTTAATGGCCCTAAAAGGTTAACTGTGTGAGTTCACACAGGGTAACACTTCACTCCCATCACATGATACAAGGTGACTTGGCAGAAACCTAGCCATGCCGACATTCTGCTTGGTCATAGTGCGTTACCGATACATACACTTGTGAGAATGTTCTGGAAGTCAGGTTCCTGGGAGTCAGCAGTGGAGGAGCCTGACTTTAGATATGAATAAATTTATATTTATAGGTAAGAGTGATACTACCAGGGAGATAGACTCCTGGGTGATGGTACCGGGTACTAGGGGACTTCCATCGATCGCCACAATCTCGAACGGAATTTCCAGCGAGCGAAGGGGAATTGCATGCAGCTTGGCGAACGATAGATCGCAGAAATTACCGGCCGCTCCAGAATCCACGGAGGCCTGAGTGGAGACTGAGGCAGAGCCCCATGAGAGGGAAACCGGCTGAAGAATCCGGGAAGATACAGAGGGATGGTATTGATGTCCAGCGAATGCTCCCCCAACTTCACTGGGCACGGGCATTTTCCTGATCCCGCAACAATTAGGCAGTCACGGATCCGTTGGGACCTGCAATACAAGCACAAGCCAAAGGTACGCCTCCTGCTTCTCTCCTGTTCCAACAGTCTGGTGTTACCTAGCTGCATAGGCTCATCATCCGGAGGAGGCTGAGAAACGAAGTTTGGGGCCAACCGAGTAGTCGGAGTCTTATCAGCACGGCACTTCTCGGACAGGTGTTCCTGCATTCTGAGATAGATCCGTACGCAGAGAGAAATTAACTCCTTTAGGCCTGTAGGGAGGTCCCAGCAGGTCAACTCAACTTTTAGGGGTTTCGATAGTCCCTGCCAAAAGGCCGCTACTAGGGCTTCATTATTTCAGCCGGTTTCGGCCGTGAGGGTGCAAAACTCAATGGCGTACTGGCCTACCCTGCGAGTTCCCTGACAGATCCGTAGGAGTGAAGCTGAAGATACACATCCTGGTGCGTCAAACACCAATTTGAAAGTATGGAGGAAGGCAGGGGAGTCGCTGATCAGGGGCGAATCCCTCTCTCAGGGCGGAGAGGCCCAGGCCAGTGCCTTGTCAGTGAGAAGAGAAATGATGTTACATAGTTACATAGTAGATGAGGTTGAAAAAAGACGTAGGTCCATCAAGTTCAACCTATGCTAAATTTAGACAACAGATACTTTATCCTATATCTATACTTACTTATTGATCCAGAGGAAGGCAAACAAAAAACCCCAGAGTCATATCATCCAATGATATCTCATAAAGGGATAAATAAATTCCTTCCTGACTCCAAGAATTGGCAATCGGATTAATCCCTGGATCAACATCCTTCCCATGTATACTTATTTGGTATATCCCTGTATACCTTTCCCATCTAAAAAGATGTCCAACCTTTTTTTGAACAAATCTATTGTATCTGCCATCACAGTCTCCATGGGTAATGAATTCCACATTTTAACTGCCCTTACTGTAAAGTACCCTTTCCTTTGTTGGTTGCTGGTGAAATTTCCTTTCCTCCAACCTTAATGGATGGCCCAGAGTCCTTTGTACTGCCCGTTGGATGAACAGTTCTTTAAGTAAGCCACCCGGGCTCGGTGCGTGGTGAACATGGACGGTTGCAATTCATATACATATATAAATTGATAGAGCATTGATTAAGAAATCCTCTGCATGCCATACCGTATAGGAGTCGGGATCCGAGTTTCTCTGATCGCTGGGGATACCGGAAGCCGTATAAGAGCCGCATCTGCAACCTTCAAGTTCGGCCAAAGGGTGCCTATGTGGGTGACTAAGTCCTGTACTGCATCACACATCACACATCTGTGCCAGTTGTTGCTCATGTAGGGCGAGACGTTGCTCCCCCAAGTACTGTCCTTGCAGGGTATCGGCTTGTGCTACCTCAGCGGGGTCCATATTTGGGCCAAGCAAAATGCTCATCTCAAGCAGGAAGTGACCCACAGGGCTGAGGTAGGAAGGTGAAAGAATCTACCTGAGCCAAGGGACAGAGTCCTTATAGAGTAGCGAGTCGTAGGCCAAAGGTCAGGGCTGGAAGTAGAGTAGCCGGTGTGGATGCAGAGGTCTAGGCAGACTGAAGAAAAGGATAGTCGAGGTACGTGAGCCGGGTCTGGTAACGAGGAAGACAATAGGTAAGCGCGTTGCATATACTCAGCATGAACTGGAACTTTGCTCGCAACATCCTGATTACAGGGCTGTCCTTTTAAAGGAAGTTGCCAGGAGCAAAAATGGACGATCCTGCCACTCCCGAACCAAAACAGCTACTCGCCATCTAGCCCCGCCCCACTTTAAAAATAGAATTCCTAATAAGCACTAATAACAACATTCGTTTTTAACATAACAGTTTATTTATTGTATTACATTTATACTTTACTACAATTACTCCTTGTTACATTGTGTGTGTGTGTGTGTGTGTGTGTGTGTGTCTGATGACCTCACTAATCTAGAAAAATAAGCCAGTTGTGAATGACTAGTTTCCTGAGTCCCGTAACCAGTGCCTGGATGCCCCCGCTTCACAATTTCTAAAGCAGCAATCCCGCCTGGGATCTTACCTGATCCGCAGTCCCTCAATGTCCAGGTACCCTCATTCCTGCAATGTTATATATTGGAGGGGAGGTGTTCCCTACCTGTCTTCTGGGTTAGGGTGGATTCCAATGTCTCCAGTGTGAAACTTTAGAGTCAGATCTGGAAGAAAGCAGTATAGGTTATTTCGGTGTAGGTATAGGGCAGTTAAGATATATAGGGTAAATAAGATATCCAGAGTGTGATAGAGAGAGAGTGTGTGTGTGTGTGTGAAAGAGAGTGTGAAAGAGAGAGAGAGAGTGTGAGAGAGTGTGGATGACAGAGAGAGAGTGTGGGTGAGAGATTGTGGGTGACAGGGTGGGTGGGTGGGTGACTGGGTAGGTGGGTGGGTGGGTGGTTGACTGGGTGGGTGGGTGACTGACACTTGGGTGGGTGACTATGACTGACTGGGTGAATGGGTGATTGACTGGGTGGGTAACAGGAGAACGTAGGATAGCAGTCCTACAACCAGTGCTCGAGAACTGGTATGCAAACGGATTAAAATCCTTAATGATAAAGGTCTAAGACCTAAATAAAACATACAGATAAGGCACGTAATAAAAACTAGGTCTTGAGGCAATGCGGACTATTATGTAGGCTAGGAGGAGGGGTGATCACTCGGGTGAAAATGGAATCACCGACCGTCCTGCCAGAGAACAACCTGGCTCACTCCAAACAGCCCCCAGCCCACTCCACCCACAGAAGTACCTGCTGTCATGCTGAGACCAGTGTGCTCATCTGTTCTGGAGTAGGATCCACCGATGAGTCAGACGTCCTTATTCTGTCTGTAGAATACGCGTGCTGCCAGCTGAATCAATCATAGAAAGTATCTATAAGATAGGTGACTGACAGTGGGTGGGTGTCTGTATTCATTGGAAGGGAGGGGGCCCACCTGTGCAGCAGAAAGTTCGTCCAGGCAGCTGATCATTGTTTGCTTGCAGGACACCTACTTCTTGTTTCCTGCACATGCGTGCGTCGCCGGGCTCCAGTCACTTCAGCTCCCGACCTTTGCGCTCCAAGCGTCTCGTGCTGGAGGAGGAAAATGCCTGTAGAAGCTGCAACACGCACCCGCAGCACGTCACCCAGCCACAGCACCCCGCCACGTCATCCAGCCACAGCACCTCGCCAGAGGCTAAAATGCACTCGCTCCAGGCGACCGGGCAAGTGCACTTGTCGAGGCCTGATTATGTGTATTGGGGAAGGGGGTTATTAAGTGTATTGGGAAAGCGGGGTTAGTGTGTATATTGGGGAAGGCAGGTTATTGTGTACATTGTTGAAGGGGGGCTATTGTTTATATTGTTGAAGCGGGGCTATTATGTGCATCGGGAAGGGAGGTTTATTGTGTGTATTTGGGAAGGGGGGTTATTGTTTGTATTGACAAATGGAGGGTTATCGAGATGTGGGGAGGGGGTTTGAGTGTGAGTGTAAGGGGGGTGTAAGAGGGAGAGGTGGGAGAAGTGGGGTTGTGGGAAGGTGGGGAAGGAAATACATGGAGATATGTGGGGAAAGCATGCAGTGGGAGAGTGAGTGGTGGGGTTGTGCGAGAGAGGTGTGAGGGGTAGTATGAAAGAGAGGGGGGAAAGGAGGAAAGGGTGGGGGAGAGGATGTGAGAGGAGGGAAAGGTGTGAGGGAGATTGTACATAATATGAGTTTAACATGTAAAGAGATCAGACACCTATGTTTGAATAAATATTGCTATTTGTACTATAAAAGTTCCTGGCCCCCATCATTTTCCATCATGCTTCAGCTACACCCAGTCTGCATACTGTAAATCCAGAGAGTTATGCGAGAGACTGAGAAAAGCCATCTATAATTCTCTAGGCCCAAGCACCTTAAACAACAGAGGAAACTATCAATTTCTGCATCAGCGTGCATCTGTTTTCTTTTAGTATACACAAAAAAAACTTTCATTACACCTCTTGTTTTTTTACTGAGCATAACTTTAGTATTTCTTCTTTAAAATTCACCAGCTTAGCATATGTGGTGACAGGTATGTGGTGTATTTCTTACCATGAGTTCAAGTGAATGCATATTTAAGGAGGAGCAGAGTTATGTCTTAAGCTATAAAACACCAAGATGCAGTTTGCATTGAGCTTTACATGTGTTCCTAGCTGTTCATACAGTATCACATGTACCAAGAAGCACTCATTTGTTCTCTCACTGCTCCGTACCATACTACTCCATGCTGGGAGTAAGACAGGTGGAATTTATAGTAGTCATTTTTTCCCAGTGCAAGCGGCATTAATACACATTCTGGAAATGTAATAACTGCAATAATTGCAGCAATTACAAGTCCCTCCTATTGTTATCCCTTTTCCGTGCCTCCTCCCTTCTTCAGCTCCTATCTGCCTTGCTTTAAATTACATTTCCCCTTTTGCAGCTTGAGGGGTAAAGTAGATGTTAACCCTACAGCTGCAGGCATGTTTCGCAGTTTAAAGCCAGTTTCCAAAACGTCAGATTGTCATAGAATAACGTCACTTCCTCATGGCAACTAGTAGCTAAATGAAATTACAACCATTATATAATGTGGTGTTTTAACTCCCAGGTCCTCGGCACTCATTTCCCCACTCCCTGGTCCCAGGCGCTCATTACCTACCCCCCCCTCGTTCCCCGGCACTCATCCCCCCCCCCCGGCGGTCATTCCCCCCTCCCGGTCCCCGGCGATCATTGACCCCTCCTACCCGGTTCCCGCCGCTCATTCCGCCCCCCCCCCCGCTCCCCGGCGGGAGCCCCGGACTCTTGCCCTGAGCAGTGAGGAGGGGCCCACGGGGTGAGCAGGAGAAGCGCCAAGTGAGGAGGAGAACTGGTGAACATTACTTCTTTCTCGGAGCAGTCTTTTGGTCGGAGCAGTGAGGAGGGGCCCACGGGGTGAGGAGGAGAACCGGCGGGTGAAGTTTCCGCCGCTCGAACATTCCCTGTGAGTCCCTGTTTGTGACATCACCGCAAACCCCGCCAATGGGAGAGCGCGAAAGCGAGAGATGTAGCCTGCTGCCAACCAATCAGAAAACGCACAAACCCACAGACAAACATCGTTTGAGTTTTATATATATATATATATAGATAGGGGGAAAGCCAAGCCTGCAATTGCTAAATGCATAATTTGTCCTGAAAAGTACCCATTTTTTCTTTCTTACAAGAAGCATACATTGAAGTACAGATCCTAAACTAAGGCAAATTAGTTTACAGGGAAAGACTATACAAAATATCCCCCCCTTCCGCCCCCGTATAGAGCACTGACTGTGTACACAGCGCTGTACATAAAACTTTGCCGGCACAATAAGTTCCTGCTCAATAGAGCTTACAATCTAATGTTGGTGCTTTGAGGCACAAGGTGACTTGCCCAAGGTCACAAAGAGCTGACACCGGCATTTAAACCAGGCCCCCCTGCCTCAAAGTCAGTGTCATTGTCTTCCTAGTGAATGCCTTTACTCACTCAGAGCCGCTCCCACATCCCACAATGCTCCAAACCCACTTTCCAATGATGTAGAATGGGACCAAAATCTTCTCCAGCATGGGGGAGATGTTCTCCTCCCCCTGTTCCTTATCATGCGAGTAACGCCAAGTTTAGGTATGACAACTAACATACTGTAACAGCTCCCTGTGTTAACCTTAACGGATTTTAGTGGATATGCACTGTTAGGGTAAATGTCTCCTTTGCATCTCATTATCACTCATGTCCATTAAAGTTAATGCAAAGCTCTTTCCGGGAGAAAATATGACTTGGCATTATGTAACCCTCCCGGCTCTTAAGGAGTTCACTTCAGATAGACTATTTACATGGCTGTGCTCAATGTCTCCTACCTTTGCAGCGTGCTGGATTCATGCAGGCTGGGTGTAGATATGTCGATGTTAGAATAAAGGGCGCCAGGATAATTTATAGTATAAACAAAGAGCTTTATTCACATCTGTTGATAATGCTCTACATACAATGGCAGGCCTCACATAGACATTAACCGGTGTCAAACAATATAATCATTCTGCTTCTTTCCTTGGTAGCTCTCACTACAATAGGGAGGTACATAGACATCTTTAGGATTCATCCCCTTGGTAGCTCTCTCATACACTTGGGAGATACTTATACTTGTGTCCTTTAGTAATGTTAGATTGGCTTTGGCTCTTGTATAGCTTCCGCAATCCCCAAGTACTGTATTTTGGGAACCCTGGTTGGGGGACACACTCTATTCTCTGGGATCATTATCCCTTTACTATGAACGGCATTCGTCCTCTATGCTTAACAGATCAGGAGTTTACTGAGGACCTGTCAGTTAGAGTGCAGTAACTTCAGGGATCAGTATCCTGTCACTCTGTGCACGTCTACCTCATCCATACCTATGGGATCAGGACTTTACTAGGGTCTGTCCGGTGGGCCTGAACCAACTATGTTCCAGAGTGTCTATTCTGAGAATTCTCTACTATGCGCTTGCCTGCTCCTCTTCTGGTAGGAGAACCATCTCTGTCCATTATTATGGGCTCTATCTGTAAAAGGCACGTTCCCTAACTGAAAACAATAAAGGTGACAGGACATCCTTAATACACCTAAACATATTAACTTACAGTGAGGCCCTCTGCAACTGCTACTCTTCAGGAACCTGCTTCTAGAACACTGGGGGCGCTATATATATATATATATATATATATATATATACTCCCATCTCCAGGACTCCTCTCTCTCACATGCTGTTAGCAATTTATGGGGCCTATTCACAAAGCAGTGATAAATCAGTCCGTTTGCGCCTGACTATGCATGTATTTATCGTGCTGTAAGACATGAGGCCAAAACCGGGATTCACTAGGAAATGAAGACCTTTTTTTTAAGGTTTTTTAAAAAATGCACTACAGTATCGCCCGAACTGTTTTTTGTATCAGTGCTATCGCGCTATAAATCATATAGCGCGATAACTGTTAGAAAAAAAATGCAGCCTAGAACAGCTAAATGGAGATGCTGCGTCTCCATGCACAGCTCTTACAGGCGATCGTGCTATAAAAATATGTATTTTGCTAATAGTGTGTGGGAGCAGGGGATCTCCTGAGCTGAACCGCATTGATTTCAGCCTCGGGGACCCCTTACTTTCCGAGATACGGGCCCCGTTATGGGGTTCCGGTATCCCCGTGCTTTTAAATCTCCTGCGTCAAGTGACAGTGTGATTTAAATTCTGCACATGTTTTTGGGGATGACAGGAAAGGCCTTTGGTGCTTAGATAGTTCTTCTCTTGGTGTTGCAGCGTCTCCATTCCCACAGGGCCTATCGAACATTGTTGCAGTCCCCTGTCGTAAACACTCTCACCATCTCCCTGAAGAACTGCAGCCTCAGGCAGGAGTATGAAACAGTAACTTGGTCTTTATTCTTTAGGGTAAAGCAACGGCATACCAACATATACAGCATACATCCGTACACTCTCTTAACTGACAGCAAGAGAGATTATCCCCACTGGACCCTACATAACCCAGTGGAGTGTCACCCCGTAGCTTGCTCTTCTCTTGGTCCCTGGACTCAACCCCCAGCGCTTGAGGGGGGGGCATAATTTATAACCGCAGCGCAATGGCGGTCCCGGCTGCGGCACAGATTGGTCCCGACTTGGGAGTGAGACGGCTTTCATTGGTAGGTAGTGTTACCAATGAGAGCCGCATCACTCCCGAGTGCTACCAATGACAGTGCGCTGCGCTTCCTCCTGCGTAGCAGCATAGGCTAGCCTACCACTAGCTGCCTGCCGCGGCGCCAGGGGCACCCACCCACCTCCGTCCCGGTCCACCCACCTCCGTCCCGGTCCACCCAGAGTCTGTTTTTAGCGTACTGTACGGCGCCATAAATGCCAAAAACAGCCCAGGACTGCGAGTGATCCAGGCAGAGCCGCCAACAGAAATCATGGGGCCCAGGACAAATGAAAGGATCAGGCCCCCCCCGAACCCATAGCTCCCCCCACCCCAACCCATAGTGCACCTACCACGAAAAAATATCTTTTAGAGCGCAACTTTTACTTAACTGTTTTCTTATTGTACTACAGAATAAAACATTACAATGCAACCTGTTTATTTTTATATCTTCAACAAAAGACATGTGTCTGCCTGCCTGGGTGGGTGAGTGGGTGAATGACAGTAGAATGACAGTGGGTGAGTGGGTGAGTGGGTAAGTGAGTGAATGACAGTGGGTGGGTGAATGACAGTGGGTGGGTGGGTGAATGACGGTGGGTGGGTGAATGACGGTTGAATGACGGTGGGTGGGTGGGTGGCATAATGACGGTGGGTGGATGAATGATGGTTGGGTGAATGACAGTGAGTGAGGGGGTGGATGGGTGAATGACAGTGGGTGAATGACAGTGGGAGAGAGTGGGTGGGTGAATGTTGAATGTGGTGGGTGAATGACGGTGGGAGAGAGTGACTGGGTGACAGTGACTGGGTGGGTGGGTGACAGTTACTGGGTGTGTGGGAGACAGTGACTGGGTGGGTGGGAGACAGTGACTGGGTGGGTGGGAGACAGTGACTGGGTGGGTGGGAGACAGTGACTGGGTGACTGAGTGAGTGACAGTGACTGGGTGGGTGACAGTGACTTGGTGAGTGACAGTCAGTGAGTGGGTGGGTGACAGTAACAGTGGTTGACGTTGACAGTGGGTAATGGTGACAGTGGGTGACGGTGACAGTGGGTTATGGTGACAGTGGGTGACAGGGTCTGGGTGGGGTGACTTACCTTGACCGGGTGGGTGCAGCCTGTCGCCGGACGCTTCCCCCTCCTGCCCCCGATATCCCCTTCTGCCCCCGATATCCCCGCTGCAGCTGCCAGGGACGGGAGGTGTGCTTGGGGAGGGGGCGCGGGAGGAGGGCTCGGGGGGGGCACGGGAGGTGGGCTCGGGGGGGGGCAAGGCCACGGTAGGTGGGCCGGGGGGCACGTGGGAGGTGGGTGCGTGGGAAGCTGGCCAAGGGGGGGAAGCGGGCCGCAGAGGAGCTGGTACTTCCCCCTCCGTCCCACGTTGGGAGCGGGAGGGGGAGCGGGAGGGGGAGCGGGCCGCAGAGGAGCTTGGGAGCGGGCCCTGCTTGCCCTGCGCATGCGCGCCGGGACCGCGGGGAATAGGCGCCATTTTTTTAAACTTTTTTTTTTTAAATGTATTTAACTAACTGGTGCCCGGCCGCGCAGGGGGCCCGGCCTGACCCACGGGGCCCGGGAAGCAGTACCCTTTGTCCCCCCTGTGCCCCCCCTGTTTGCGGCCCTGGATCCAGGGGGGGCAAGCACCCCCCCTTGCCCCCCCCTGCGGACGCCCATGGCTACATTACTATAGCGGTAACTAACCGCTACGGTGATTAAGGGGTTAGGGGCCATTAGATTGTAATTTTTATTGTATTATTGATGCCCACAGAGGACAAGGATGGTGATGAGGATGAGGACGGCCTTCATGATTGCAGGGGCATGCTGCTGATTTATTTGAAATGGGCAAATGCACTATTGTCCATATCTGGATAATTGTAATTTTGTCCATTACTGTACTGTATGCATTGGGGGAGGGAGGTGTATTTATAGCAATGTATTGCACTATTTTTTCCGACACAAGATTGGTACCGCAGGCCAGTGGGGACCCCGGGACACCCGCAGGGACCACCCGTGGGGCCCCCGGACATCCTCGGGGACCACCTGTCTCTGACTGTTTTGGGGGGTAAAAATGCCGTTATAGCGCGCTACTGCACTGTTATCACTGCTTTGTGAATAGCAGATCAGGCAGTATCACGCTATAAAGGCAGTTATCGCCCATTAAACCACTTATCACTGCTTTGTGAATAGGCCCCTACATCAGAGGCCACCTTTATTCTAAAACTTACCCGGATAATTCCGGTGCTTGTCTCCGTAGTATCGAAGATTCCCGCGCGGCGGCCGCATTCATCAGATAAGCGCTAATGGCGCTTATCATTGAAAGCGCCCGCAGCGCGGGAAACCTAAAAAAAAAAAAGCCTCGTTTTAAAATTCCCGCGGTGGAGGTCGCATTAGGATAAAGGCGGCCGCCACTGTATATCTCTTGCCACTCCCCTTTTGTGATGTCATACTCCTGATGTCGTATGATTTCAGTTCTTTCAGCATCTTGCAGCTATTTGCTTGAGGGCATGTCCATCACTATGCTTATATTTGTCCTTTGGGGTTACATTAATAACATTTAACATTAACATTTAACATTTAATAACACAGTTACATTAATAACATCTGAGGATACTTTGTACATGCTGTAAAGTTAGGTTAATGTCCCTTTAAGTCACTTAGCAGAGCTTTCTGGATATGGCCCTCAGAGGTTGATATCCCCGGATCTGTCCTGAATGTCTTCTCCTTAACTCCCAGAAGCCTTCTCAACCCTCCAGACTTCCTCAAGAGCAGAGCTGGGGTGCTCTCTATTGTGCAGCTGGATGCTCTATCATTTAACCACTTGTTCCTCCGCTCTAAGAATTCAGGGCAAACTATAGACTTAAAATGGAGCATCACTTGAAGGTACTGTACGATGCAAAGCATAAACCAACTGTAGTTCGGAGCGGACATCGGTTCCTTAATGTTTTTACTACAACAGCATACAACTGTTCACTTTTAAGCCACCAGTAGCAAATGAATAGTTTCATGCTTTGCTGTGTCTGTCACATGCTCGGTGACCAAGGCACATATCCCAGGCTGATCGCATAAATTTCTTGGGCCAGCGTCTTCACTGTGTTCATTACAGAACGTTGAAAGATTAAAAATAACTTGTCAGCACAGGGAAGGAATTTCATTTGTCAGGACTTTGATTTAGCTCTCTATAAATCAGGATGGGACTCTGGCTTTATTAATTGCAATAGTCAGGGGCTGTGGATGGATTTCCTCGCCTTCACCCTTAATTACCCCGAAGCTCAGTTCTCCGTGACGAACATCAGGCTCAGCCTCAATAGCGGAAATGGGAACATCTATACTGATTGCTTTAGGGCTTCTATTGTGTGTGTGTATATATATTATATATATATATATATATATATATATATATATATATATATATATATATATATATATATATTATATATATATATATATATATTTATATATATTTACCCAACATAACCTTAATAATTGTGGTATATATATATATACAGTGTTCGACAAACCTATACATTTGCTCGCCCCGGGCGAGTGGATTTAACATCGTGGCGAGCTCCTATTGGCCCAAGCAGCACACGTTTGGTACTAGGTGGCGAGTAGATTTTTTGGTGATTTGTCGACCTCTGTTTATATATATATATATATATATATATATATATATATATATATAGCAACTGTAAATATTACTGTATGTTCATTTGCATGTCTTAGACAGGTCTGCAACCCTGTCTTTCCCCATTGTCACCCAGCATACAGCACTTCCACTGCAGCAAGGGATTCTGGGAAATGACATGCAAATGAGCACTCAGTGCCACCTTTTGTCTCAAGCTCGTATTACACAAGCCAATCCTCAAGCCAATGCATGCTGTTTTAAACACAGCTTTTAAACAGAAGCTGGGATGAGATGCAAAGCCATTAGACCTACTCACATACATGTTTCAACTTTGATGGGTATCATCAGTGTGAGGCTGGTCTTAATGGCTAGCAGGTTTGAGACTAGACTAGGTAATCACCACTGTCATTAAGGTTATGGTGGGTAAAAAAAGTGACAAAAACCCTCCACAGTAAAGCATAAAGCAACTGTAAATATTACTGTATGTTCATTTGCATGTCTTAGACAGGTCTGCAACCCTGTCTTTCCCCATTGTCACCCAGCATACAGCACTTCCACTGCAGCAAGGGATTCTGGGAAATGACATGCAAATGAGCACTCAGTGCCACCTTTTGTCTCAAGCTCGTATTACACAAGCCAATCCTCAAGCCAATGCATGCTGTTTTAAACACAGCTTTTAAACAGAAGCTGGGATGAGATGCAAAGCCATTAGACCTACTCACATACATGTTTCAACCTTGATGGGTATCATCAGTGTGAGGTATATATATATATATATATATATATATATATATATATATATATATATATATATATATATATATATATATATATATATATATATATATATATATCTCATCAGGGGACTATATATAGTTCCCATAAAGTGCTCAACAAACAAACGAAAAACATTTTTAATTGAGACAGTAAAATAAAGGAAACTTGGTAAACAATTTTCTTACATATGACGCAGATTCTTGGTTAACAACACTTAGAGATCAAAAGGCTGTTCATCAATTTTTACAGTATATAGAATATTTGTATACATTGATTAATTATTTATTTCTATATGTATATAAAATCGCATATGATGAGCAGCCCCCCTCCTACAATTGGATTGGATCTGGCTATTGGGAATCTTTACCCTTTGTTTTTCTAATGAATACCCTTTTTCCCTGGACTTGTGTTTGATGGACTGAACTCTGGGATTTGTACTTGGTACTTAGAGATAAGTGTATTAGCGCATGACCTGTATGTGTTAGCGCTGCTTTGTTTTTGTATAAAATCACATATGTTTCCACCATCAATTGCACTTTCAGATATCTGACGTGCTGCAGATCCCATAGTCTAATCAGAAACAGCTTTCCGTTTCCACTGGTTGTTTTGCTTTTAGAAGAATAGTGATACTGCGCCTGACTAAGTGAGCCTAGTTATGTGGCTATCATTTTCTAAGGGCTCTGGGCTGGCACATTTGCTGCATGCAAAAACATGACTGTGTACCCCCGTCTGTCCCATCACACAAACCTCACACCTTGAAACCAAATTAAAGAGCGCTATCCCGATATACTGTATGTTTTTCATCCCTACTCTTAATTTTCTGTAGCATCACCAATTACTAATATTACTACTAACATTGACCGTTTCTCCTGACACCTGTGTTGTAATTCTATGCCTTGTCAGATATCTGTCACTTGTGACATTAAAGATGTAGCTGCCCCTTCAGCTAATCTCACACACACACACACACACACACACAGCTCTTACGCTGACACACATATAAGAGCCTCACATAATAATTAACATCCCAGCTTGTACCTGTCACTCTGATATTCTACAGTACAGTATGTACAGCAGCTCCAAGAACTACATTGCAAACAGCACAGTGTGGGACAGCACTCTTAAACTATCAACTATTAACTGTTGTGGAGGTGGGTTCACCTGTGTAGTGCACCATTTAAGGGCATGGCAGAAAAAGGGGCCAAGCTGGCCAATCACAGACATTGCGCCTGACTACAAGTTGGACAGACCCAACCTGGGGTTGGTGGGCCGGGTCCCGAACACTTGTCTCAGCTCTCCCTCCTTTAGGCAGCCCTGATTGTACCGCTTAGTAAATATGAGCCATTTGATAAATGGTACTAAACATTCACTTGTTTGGGCCGTACGTTGCGCTAAAGTTGTGTAATTCTGGACCTAGGTGTGCACCATCACCCTTACAACATCACACACACACCAAAGCCCAATAACATGTAGCAATTCATATATTGTCCTCCTTTATTTGTCCGTTTCTAGCCCTCTATACCTTTCTTTTGACCTCTCTATAATTACGGGTTTCCCCTTCTTCCACAACTTTGTTTTTCCTCACTGTTCCCTTACTTCTTAGGCAAAAGGACACAGGGTTAGAAGGTTGTGAGATTATAGAAACTAATCCAAAAACTGCCTTCGGGGTATTTGATTTATGGGTTCTGGTGTTTTTTTTCCCCAGACAGTCAAATTACAAGGTTTATATCAAAGAGTGATTTTAAATTGTACCAGTATCAAAATCAGGGACCGGTACATCATAGGTTGTTTTTATCAGGACTTGTGTCCTTGTTTGTGCAGGCTCTTATTAATCTGCCACACTCCAAGAAGAACCAACCCATATATTTAGTCTTTTCATACATCATCTTAAGGAACATGATGGTTTATGCAGTATATCAATATTTTCTCTGTTAGTACGAAACACCAGTTCTATAGTTACAGTCTATCTCTATGTTTATCCATAGCATGTACTGTGAAGGGTTAACATAATGGGCAACATACAGTAACAGAGACGGGCAAAATTGGGTGTGTGACATCATAACCTACCAGAACCTTATATTCCAAAACCAAATACAAAACCAAAAACCTTAGGGTTTTTGGATATAAAACCAAAAAGGATTTAGAACCTAAACCCGAACAGCAGGGCGAGTAACCATCATTAGGTACTTCTCCACACAGTCATTTTTAACAACTTAACATTTTTTAGTTATATTGCTTTAGTTTGTTTTTATGATGTAATACTTCAGGCATTTGTATGGTATTTTAGCATTTTATGCATATCTTAACTTGTTTTGCCTTCATGGCCCCAGTTTTGTAGCCTGGAGACATTGATAAATAAACCAATTAGAACCTTATTCAATATGCCATGAATCATGGAGAAGAAATCGTCTGCATTCTAATGCATGGGGTTAAAATCTTCACCAGCAAAGGGAAGTAGCTTCGCAGCATATTGAGTAAGAGCGTTAGGGGCTTATCCTATAAAGCCTGAAGTGGTCGTTTGGCCCAGTTTCGGTCATAAACTCTTACTGACTTCATTGGGAGGTCCTAGCTATGCAGAAGTGTTTAATTTCTGCTGGTATTCCCTTAACGGTGCTAATGCTGTTTATCTGTGATAATCACCACTGCTGGTGTATCCTCACATTGCTTTGCATACCTCTATATAACTTCCTGGTTCCCACGCCTGCTGCTTGTAACTGTGTGATGGAGTGAGGTAGCCCTCACTCTCCAATGGAGGGAAATACACACTTAGCCTACATATGGAAGTGCTCAAGGGCCTGCTGATATCACAGCTGTACAGTTTAACCGTTCCTCTCAATTCACATCACAGAATGCAGGCAGCTTTACAGCAGCTTCTCACAGCCCCAACATGCCTCTTCCTAGAAGAGGGATTCATGTCAGAGTAATACGTTAATCAAGGCGTTTCTTTTCTGCACCAACATGCCCATTCAAATCAAAGGGATTCTTGATTTAAGAAAACCTATTTATAAGAGCATCACATCGGCCCAACAAACTCCCTTTCCTATGAGATCAGCCGGCCTTCTTATAAGAACATCTCACAACCTCATACCACTGTACTTACTCTTATTGGGATTTAATCACCCTAATTTATACCCACTTATATAATCATCATATCAACCATAGATGTGAAGAGGACATTATTGAAACCCTCTGTTTCTTTCTAAGGCCTCCATCAAACAGGCGCCAGGCGTCCAGGCATGGACGCGCGTTCGCGTTTGCGAGCCTCTGTCTGCTGGGCGATGTGTGAACATCCTAAGCAGACAGAATGACACGATTGGGGGCGTAGCTTTAAAAAAAAAAGTGTGTGTGTGTTTGTGATTGGCTGGCGAAGTACACGTGACGCGGCTGCCACTTGAAATTTCAACTTGTTGAAAGCTTGAGTTGCAGTCGCGACAACGCTGCACTTTGCTGCCGGGGGGTCGTTTTCTGTTTGAAAACTCCCACAGAACACAGCGAAAAGAGCAGCGCACGTAAGCGCGTGCACGTCGCATCGCGTCCTGTTTGAGCGAGACCTTGGCTGCGCTTATAGTGCCGGCTTCGTTGCGGCAAAACAAATGCATTGTGTGCGCTTATAGTAGACGCGACACGACTGCGTGACGGCTTGGTCGCGATCGCTGGAAGTCAATTTGATTTTTTCAGCGACCGCAGACGCGTCGCTATCGCCATCGATGGCACTATAAGCGCAGCCTTGGGCGAAGTCGCGGCAAAACAAATGTATTGCTGCCGTCGCGTGCGCTTATAGTAAGCACGACGCGATGGGAGCGACGTGGTGGTGCGAAATTTTGAAGCCGGTCAAATTTGATTTTTCAGAGGCTGGCGCCACATGTGACAGCCTCTGAACCAATCAATGGCCAGGTTGCTTGCGACGTCGCTGCAAAGCGAAATACAACTTTCGCGAGTGGCGAAGGCGACGGGTGACGCCATCCGTTGCCCGCACTATAAGCGCGGCCTTACACACATCAGTTCCTCAACAAGGATCACCCTCTAACACACAGGTAATGCCCAAACAGACTTAAGAGGCCTCACCGCGCTTTAATGTACCTGACCACATATTTCCGCCTGATCACATACTTCATTGTAAAATTCTCCAATAGTTTTTGAGAATATTGTTTAAATATACATTTGTAAGGCCGCGCGTATAGTGCCCGCGACGCGTGACGTCACCGTCGCCGCAAGCGAAAGTTGTATTTCGCTTTGCGGCGCCGTCGCGGGCGACCAGGCCATTGATTGGTTCAGGGGCTGTCACATGAGGCGACAGCCCCTGAAAAATCAAATATTCCCGGCTGCAAAAAATCGCGTCGCCACGTTGCCCCGTCGCTTTGTCGCCGTCGCGCTTGCTATAAGTGAACGCGGCGGCGACAATGCATTTGTTTTCGGGCGACGTCGCGTTGCCGGCACTATAAGCGCAGCCTAAGAGTCACTGTCATTTTCTAAACACTGCTGCATGACCCTTGGCCATTGAATTGCTACAGTATTCTTTCCTAATGAATAGAAGTTAACTCATTGTTAACTGTGTGTTACTCAGCCTCTCACTATACTGAATATTGGCTTTAGCTAGGAGATTCTGAATACCCCTTAATGAAGGTAGTATTTATTATATATTCCCTGACATTTGTTATTACGGCAAGGCTTTCAGGCGCCTGGGTTCTCAAAGGTTGTATCTCATAAAACAACTTGTAAAATGTTAGAGAAGGTGTTACATGGCATAATGTGACCACTTTATTATAAATCTAGTGCATGTTTCAATCAGTAGGTTAAGACCCCGCTAGGCTTTTTACGAGAGGACATTGTGCTATGAGAAAATCCCCTTTTGAAAAACATCTTACAACCCCAACTTGGCCTTTTCCTACTGGGAGTCATTCTCGCTATAAAAATGTCCCTCTTCCTAGAACATCTGGTTACAGCCATATAAACGTGCTCCATCTTGCTACAGAAATTCACTCCATGAGAAAATGAACTTATTCAAGGTGGGGGGAGGTAAGGGAGCATCGTCAAGGGACCATTCCCATATGGTCATGGAGCAACGTTGACACGAAGATAAATATTTATTATAAGTCTTATGGCTGAAAAACTGGGGCAACATCTGTACCACAATTATCAAAGCAAATTATCTCATGGGCTTTAATGTAATTCATTTGATGAATCAGGTTCTACCATTTGCACCAGTTCTGCACCAATTTTGCAGCTGGGAGATTTTGATAAACATAATATATATATATATATATATATATATATATATATAAATATATATATATATATATATATATGATATGGTATGTGTGTGTATATATATATATATATATATATATGATATGGTATGTGTGTATATATATATATATATATATATATATATATATATATATATATATATATATATATATATATATATATATGCAAATATAGCTGTATGCTCATCTGCATGTCTTAGGCAGGTCTGCAACCCCGCCTTTCCCCATCATCACCCAGTATACAGCACTTCCACTGCAGCAAGGGATTCTGGGAAATGACATGCAAATGAGCACACAGTGTCACTTTTTGCCTCAATAACCATTTTTAACATGGTTCCCTATAGGCTTAAGCTTGCTGCATGGTCACAGCTTTGAGCAGAGCCAGGGTTAAGGTGCATACCCAGAAAACCACCCACAGACAGCTGTTTCGACCTTCATGGGTCTCATCAGTGTGGGGTTGATTTTACTGGGAATGCAAGAGAGGCTATGGGATAGGCTAAACCATAATACTGAGTTAAGTTATGGTGAGTAAAAAAAGTGACAAAAACCCTCCACAGGAAAGCAAATATGCAAATATAGCTGTATGCTCATCTGCATGTCTTAGGCAGGTCTGCAACCCCGCCTTTCCCCATCATCACCCAGCATACAGCACTTCCACTGCAGCAAGGGATTCTGGGAAATGACATGCAAATGAGCACACAGTGTCACTTTTTGCCTCAATAACCATTTTTAACATGGTTCCCTATAGGCTTAAGCTTGCTGCATGGTCACAGCTTTGAGCAGAGCCAGGGTTAAGGTGCATACCCAGAAAACCACCCACAGACAGCTGTTTCGACCTTCATGGGTCTCATCAGTGTGGGGTTGATTTTACTGGGAATGCAAGAGAGGCTATGGGATAGGCTAAACCATAATACTGAGTTAAGTTATGGTGAGTAAAAAAAGTGACAAAAACCCTCCACAGGAAAGCAAATATGCAAATATATATATATATATATATATATATATATACAGTGTTCGACAAACCTATACATTTGCTCGCCCCGGGCGAGTGAATTTAACCCCCGGGCGAGTAAATATTGGACCAAGCAGCACACGTTTGGTACTAGGTGGCGAGTAGATTTTTTTGTGTGGCGAGTAGATTTTTTGGTGATTTGTCAACCACTGTATATATATACAGTATATATATATATATATATATATATATATATATATATATATATATATATACACACACACATATACCATATCACTTTTTAAGTTATGGTGGGTGAAAAAGGCAACAAAAACAATCCACCGTTAGCATATATCCAATTAAGAATATCACTTGTGAGCACATTCACATGTCTTAGACAGGTCTGCAACTCTGCCTTTCAACCATTATCACCTAGCATACAGTGCTCCCACTGCAGCAAGGGATTCTGGGAAATGACATGCAAATGAGCACACAACGTGTCACCTTTTGTCTGGAATATCCATTCACATGGAGCCCATTTAAGGTGATGCATTGCCGTTCACACAGCTTTTAAGCACAGCATGGGACTAGCAAAGCAATTACAAACCACTCACAGACATGTTTCAACCTTGATGGGTATCATCAGTGTGAGGTTGGTTTATACTTGCTCTGAAATATTTCTAGTCTAGGTAGGTTTACATTACATTTTAAGCTTAAATGGGCTACAGCTTTAATGTATCTAGTGTATTTTTTATTCTTGTTCAGATTTCCCCCAGGTAGGCAGCTGGGAGACTTTTGCTACATAACCTTAAAGTCATGCAACGCATTCAAAATGATTTCAGGGAGACCCAGCCTACAGTAACTACAGGCATACCCCGCATTAACGTACGCAATGGGACCGGAGCATGTATGTAAAGCGAAAATGTACTTAAAGTGAAGCACTACCTTTTCCCACTTATCGATGCATGTACTGTACTGCAATCGTTATATACGTGCATAACTGATGTAAATAACGCATTTGTAAAAGGCTCTATAGTCTCCCTGCTTGCGCACAGCTTCGGTACAGGTAGGGAGCCGATATTGCTGTTCAGGACGTGATGACAGGCGCATGCGTGAGCTGCCGTTTGCCTATTGGGCGATATGTACTTACTCGCGAGTGTACTTAAAGTGAGTGTACTTAAAGCGGGGTATGCCTGTACAGTATCACATGAAACTAAGAGCGACACAAAGAAAGCCTTGATGAACTGTTTGCGATTGCATCTCATGTAAGAAGTCTGCTAATACAGTTTTTAACGCTTAAATAATAATGTAACAAAAAACAGGGCTTAGTGTATAGCAAGATTACATAAAACGTTACCTGGGAAGATAAAAATTAATTGCATGCAGGCAGAAACATCCCTAAACTGCCTGTCTCTAATACATTTTTTTCCACATCCCCAGAGGGGGATTTCTGGCAAATTGTTAGCTAGGGACCCAGCAGAGTTTATTAATGCTAGTAAAATAAGGGGGGAAATTATAGTGGTACAGAAAAATAATACACCACGTATTATAATATGTCACTTAGATGCTTCATAAGACCTGCAAATAGCAAATGGAGCCAATTTGAAGCACCTTTATATATTGATGCTAAGAGATGCAAGTTGTAGATCTTGCCCTTTGGCTTATATTCAAAATGCTATGAAGAGGCTTCTCCGTGTCAAGGAAGCCAAATGAATATAGCGTAGATTCCCTGGCGTGGAGAAGCAGCTTGATAGCGTAATAAATAAGGTTCTCTGGTCAGGATTAACTAAGCTCTGATACCGTGTATCCCACGTTAACTGCCTTCGACTTAGAATGTAACTCCCGTCGATTTGAATGGCAGTTAACACAGGATCATAGGATAGGACAGGAGTGGCCAACTGCAGTCCTCATGAGCGACCAACATGGGAGGTTTATCCCTGCTTCAGCACAGGTGGCTTAATCAGGGGCTCACTCATTGACTGAGCCATTGATTGACCCACCTGTGCTGAAGCAGCGCTATCATCGAAACCTGACCTGTTGGTGACCCATTAAGACTGGAGTGGCACCTCCTGTTCTAGGGCAGCCTTCTCATCCACCTTCTATCTAAGGCTGAGTCCATAGAAGGACAGTCAGCACTGAGCCGTGCGGACGCTCCGTGATGAACCCCATCATCCTCAATAAAGATGTCTTGAGAGGGGGCTCCCGCGAGCGTCCGCAGGCGTGCTGAGGCGCAGGGATTTTCAGCCGACAGCAGATACTGTTTCTGAGCGCACTGTCGGCTGAAAACCTCCAATGAGAGCATAGCCGCTGACTGCTACACTATGGACGCAGCCTAACTCCCATTACTAAAAAACAAGGGCCACCAACTGCAGCTCTCTATTGCTTGCTTGAGTTAGGGGAGCGGTTATTAGGAAACTTTGGGGGAGTCTACCAGGAATGAATGGAGACCCAAATATTGAAACGTATACAGTATAGAGCATCATGACGATATACTGGTATGGATCATACTGCAGTAGTTTGATTTTTTAGGGAAGGACTTTTGTGCATTAACTACTTATTTAATATGGCCCTTCTTATTTTCTTCAATTAATTTGCATTTGCCAGAACATGTTACTTCTTAAATGGGACTTTTCTTACAGGAGTAATAATGGTTACTATAAAGTCAGCATTATTTTTAACATAACATTTCCAACGTGTCCTTTATTTTGGGAGGAACACAAATTGGTGGAACATCCCACATACAGTACCGTATAAGAAAATCTTCTCACAAATATATTATGTCTCTTATAGTACTCATTTCTACCCTAATTCTCTTGTAAAATCTCATTCTCATAGTTCCAAACTCCCAACGCACCCTTTGCTATGGGAAGAAGTTTTGTTGAGAAATCTTTCTGTTAACAAAACCATATTCCAAATGAAAGCCGAGTAGACCATTTCTCATGGGATACGTGAGGTCGGGGCTTTTTAATAAAGATTGCTCCATTTCCCAGACTATAAATAGAGATGTTTATTTACATGGTTATGTACGGAATTAGTGTGGACGTTGGGAGAATATCAGTCACATATTTCTATGTCTTCATAATTCATTCCAGCCCAGCTCCACTCTCTTCCATAACCTCTTCCTAGCTGAAGTGGGTGTCTTATATCGTAACTGCAAGAATTACAATGCGGTGCAGAATCCCTGCAGCAGTTTAGGGTTAAATCTGCTGTCCAGTCCCACTGAGCATTATTTTATATGCGAGTTGCAATGATATGAAAGCACTCACCTCTGTAACCCCTCCAGTACCATTTTAATTACTCTTTTAATTTTGCAAAACATTTAAGGGGACTAAACATTAGTGATTTCATAGATTCAAGTAAAATGCACAGAGGTTTTGAAATCCCATAGTTCTCTTCTTCAAGTGTAAGGACATAACACATGAAGAAGAAACCTGCCCTATTTGATTTCAAAAGGTCTGTATACTATAATTTTATATATTAAGTATCTAACGTTGCTCCCCCAAAAGTTATTACAACCCACAACGAATCAGCATTTCTCCTGAACCACTATGGCTACTATACCTACAGTATGGACTACTAATAACTGGGTCATAATTCAAAGTATATTTAATAATTTAGCACAGTACATTTATGATTAAGAGCTAATCTGTTAGCAGCACTCAATGTGAAATATAAATATACGATACATAGGGGGACATTTATCAGGGGCCAGTAGGGGTTAATGGGACTTAACGCCAGGACTGGTGCGATCACCTGTACCGGCACTTGATAAATGTGCCCCACATGGCTGTATAGTTGGGCAACTATCATTTACATGTTATAACCAAGATATAAAGTTATAGAGACTTTGGTATGGAGAGGTTTTAAGATAATTAGAATGACCAGGGCAACGGGCACACGCACACACGCACGCACACACCACAATCCGAAAATGTGGCTTGGTGCACAAGCTTTTAGACAGTGGCGTATTTAAAATGTTGCCGTCCATGGGCATTTATCCCGGGCCACCTCCTCATGCCCCGCCACCCTTCTCCTTCTACAGCGTCGAGGCGTGAAATGACGCTACCACATCACATGACGATGATTTCCATGACAATGCGTCGCCATGTGACATCGTGTTATTTGATGCCGGAGGAGGGTGGCGCGAAGGAGAAGGTAAGAGACCTATACAGAGGACCCACATTCTCCCACCAGCAAACAGTGGGGAAGAGAGCAGGGCCCCTGTATGCCGCCCCCAAATTTTGACGCCTTAGGCCCGGACCACACGGGCCTAATGGGAAATCCGCCACTGCTATTAGGTCCTTCCTATATCTCCAAATTGCGATACCAGACAAGGAGTAACGTTACTAGACAATGAGGAACGTGTGGCATGATGTTGGTATCTGCTCAATTCTTGGCTCTGCTTTCACTACACATTGACCGAGTACATCACATGTAATAATAACAGTACACTGAGCATACACCTGGTAATCTTTAGGGATCGCTACATTTCCATTCATTTATATTTAGTTGCACATGTAATGGATCGGTCACACACTTGTTCCTTCTTAACAAATAACAGGCTACATTTGTCTGAGCCATTCCCCTGCCGCATGAACCTGTAAAGAATTACAATTTGAGGCATGATGAGTCCAACTTCAGTTGATTGCAGCATTTAACCCCGCTGTGACCCAAGCCTCACGTTACTGCCGATTGCAAGCTTTTTTTTTTTACGAAAGAGTCTCCATATTGGTTTTGTTCTCCTTTGCAACTGTGTGCCAGATTGTTTACAAAACGAAATAGGACTCGTGGGAGTGGAAGGGTTAAGCCCTTCAGGCCCTGCCCTGCATCCCTCTGGCACTGTAGAGGTTAAGATGACAGCTCCCATTATCTCCTCTCCAGCTGTGACAATATGTCCCGTTACTGACCCTACCAACCCTTTCCTTTGGGGACCTGGCAACAAATGCAGTTTACAAACCGTGCAAAAACGTGGGAAAATAACAGAGCACCAACCTCTTTTTCATTGCTGTTTGGTGTCGGATATTTTCCCGCAATACTTTGGATTTGGCCTGTATTTTTGAGTTACCGGCTCTGACGCTGCAGCATTTAGTAACGCATTCCTATATCCCATAGAGAGGCGGCTGCACAATAACAGGTTATTCCTGGCAATAATGAATATTATTATAATTAATACAATTGAAAAGATACATGTTACTGTCAACAATCTGATCTATTCTGGATTTCATTATTAACTAATAGGAGATCCAGATTGTTTTTGTATTTTACATTTTTTTTTTCTTCATAAAGACAAGGCTTACATTTCAAATGACTTGAAAGAAAAAAACAACAAGGTGTTTTTCATTATTATAAACCAGGCTTACGTTTCAAATTAGTTCAAGAAAGAAAGTGACAGAGGAAGAAAATGACAAATAATAGAAGGTGGTACACTTTATTAAAAACAAGACTTGCATTTCAAATGAGTAAAAAAGAAAGAAAGGAAAATAGTAATTCCAAAAGTAAAGAAAGAAAATAGCCACTTATATTTTTTGGTCACTAAAAATAAGCCTCTCTTGAAAAATCCGATCGATGGCTGCCATCTTGTTTTTTTCCCAGATTCCCTGATGCTTTGAGCATCTCTAAAAGATGATACTTAAGAGGTTGTTTTGTTGGGTTGAAAGTTCTGTTTATTGATGCGCTACAGTTACAGACTTCTACCTTTTTCTTTTAGTTCGGAACTCTCTTTCAGCCCGAATTCTTCCCCAACGTACCAACCCACATGATGCAATAACCACAACAACATCGGGTGGAAGGTAAAATGGCCACATCTTTTATTAAATTATAATTATATATTGAACATTTTCCAACAAACATTTTACCCTGCCAACCAATCACTCAGCCATTGGCACACCACAATGGCCCCATCCAACCAGCCAGGTACCACCCAGCACTCTGGCTCCTCCCTGATGAACCAAACCCAGCTGAGGAAGCCTCCTGTATCCACCGCCCAGTGGATACAGCTTCATCTGCCTTATCATTGGCCCCAAGTTGCAACTCCCCATACTCTGGCAGGGTGTCATCCCTCAAAATGTACCAACATGTAGCTGTTGTGACAATACATAATAAAAAAACCCTTTAAACACATTATACATTATCCTCATTTTTGACCTCTGCCTTTTTTTTAACCACTTCTGTTCCACAGGGAAGGACGGGTGGGAGATTTTCCCAGCCAGGGACTGAGTGACTCTCCCCTTTGTGGCCTCCACAGCCCCTTCCCCCTCTTCCATCCTTATCTGCCTTCCTCTAACAAAGTTAACCCATTCACGCCCCTTACGGCCAGATGAATGGGTTCCCATAGACTATGAGATCATATCCCTACTGAAGAGAAGTGTGTGTTGGAGGGGGGAGCATGTGCACCAAAAGTGCGACATGGGGGGAGTGGAGGCAGGAAGCTTGCTACTGTGGTCATGCCGCCCTTCCGCTATATACTGTAAATGTCAGGGCTCTCTTTTCATGAAAAAGTACTATAAATCTTGGGTTTGATAAAGGAGACCACCATGGGGCTCGCACTGGATTGATCCTTTTTAGCTGTTTTCAGTGGTTATTACTCTTCTATTTCTGACGTGGCATGACAGAGACAGTGGTTGAAGAGAGATTATACTATGGAGTAAGGATCACCACTAATATTTGACAGTTACAGGCAAGTGTATGTATACTTTTTTATTTATACATTCAATGTTCAACTTTCATTTTGAAGAAAAGAGGGGAGTTTAGATAAGATCTCTCCTCTTCTGCTTTTTTTAGCATAAATATTGTATATATATATTTTTAAATATGTCCAAAGATCGTCTAAAGCTTTAATGTTTAATAAATGTAAAAATATGGTTTTTTTTTTTAAAGCCAACCACCCGAACACTACTTTTTAAGGCCACAATGACCTCTGTACAAAGACATTTGCCCATATGTACTAAGCAGTCTTCTCACAGAAGACATCTTTGGCCGCTAGAAGACACCTTGCAGCTCATTGACCTCAATGGGCTATAACGTGTGTTCCAGCGCCAGAAGATGTCTTATGGCAGAAAACTGCTTAGTAACGATGGACCATTTTGCTTGGATCGTTTTATCTTCTATATAATGGGTAGTATTTCCTCTCATGCTTAAATTTCCCATACCTTTTTATGGACCAACAAACAAATTCTTCATAAATGAAAATCTAGCGCACAGAGCTATCAGACCATCGCAGATCTCTTCTGCAATAATAATTATTATTATTGAAGTATTTGAACTTTGCACTTATTACCATATATGTTTTGCCAATTGGATGTAGCATTGGGCACCCCTGTTGTTGTATACATTTGCCACGCCCAGTAGCACTCTTTTTTGACATATATATATATATATACATATATATATATATATATATATATATATATATATATATATATATATATATATATATATACAGTGGTTGACAAATCACCAAAAGATCTACTCGCCACACAAAAAAATCTACTCACCACCTAGTACCAAACGTGTACTGCTTGGGCCAATATTTACTCGCCCGGGGGTTAAATCCACTCGCCCGGGGCGAGCAAATGTACAGGTTTGTCGAACACTGTATATATATATATATATATATATATATATATATATATATATATATATATATATTTTCATGATGTGGTGGGTGTAGGAGTTTGAGCCAGCTGGGAGTGTGTGTTTATTTTCATAACAAATAATATATTTTGCTGGCTCCTGAGTAAATACATACAGTATACTGTAATATGATTTTGATGGGAAACCGTAAACAAGCCTTGCTTTGCTTTCCTATATTTATCTTTTTTTTTATTTTTTAAAGTCCCCCAAACCCCAATCACTGCATTAGTAAAATTGTATTCCAATTATCTATACAGAACGAAGCAAATAGTTCTCTACGTCTAGCTGCGCTGGCGATTCAACCGCGGACCCAGCCCTTCTTGAGCTGTGTGTACCCATTGTATATTTTGTAGTCATAATGTGGCAGCAGTTGCAAGATCCACAGTGTATACTGTAGAGCAGGAGCAGGGACAGCCAGGGGCACACATAGAAGATCAAACCTTCCATGGTTTCCCATAGCAGCACATTTGCCACTAAGGGTTTTGGATAAAAATAAAATGAGTAAAAAAACAGCACTATTGCTAAATAATAAGTGATATGTCAAAGTAGGCTAAACCTGATGAAAGGCTGAGACTATCCTTCTTCAATTCTGAAAGCACTCACCCCGTAGCCTTAATCAATGCCAGAATGATCATGGCAACACATTTCTGTGGACATCACAGCCGCAGCATGAAAGATTAAGCCGTGGTCGGGATTGGCCCAATTTTGAGCATCAAACGTATGACGTTCAGGGAATGTCATAAGGGCCAGGAGAGCGTTTGTTCCCCTTTCGGACATTGTAACCCCCAGCACCACTTTCTTGTAGAAATTGCCTTTACTTTTCATTTTTCATCCTAATCACATACTTCACTGTTAGATCCCCAAGCAGCTTTCAGTATCAGTGAAATGTCAATGCAAAATTATTGTATGCGGGCTCCTGTCTTCTAGGAGCAGTCCCTCGTAGGATGAAAGTGAACAAAGGACAGGCACATGTTTAATAAGTTAAAGGAGCAGCGCCTCCGGTAACCTCGCCAGTAAGTCTTTCAAGAACCAAGGGGTAGCCGAAGCTGAAAATAGACACCCCATTCCCACCACCCACCCCTGTTACAAACCTGTAAAACAATATTGGAGGTTAGTTATGGTGGATCGCTCCTTTAAATGTAGTTGATTAACACCTTTAAAAAATAGATAAATTGTAGGTATTTTTAAATAATTTTTAAAACATAACACTTTCGTAATGCTTTGGAGGGATTTTTCAATCTGTAGATAAAGTATTCTGTCTTCTAATGTTTGTCAGTACACAGACATATAGGTAAATCATGTTTTTGTTGTGTTCTTTGGGCCAGATGCCCAAAGCTCTTTTAAATCAGGGCAATTAAGTTTAGGTTACCTAAAATAGGTACAGTTCCACAGATAGTGAGGCTGCGCTCATCTGTCCACTTCAAACTGTCTGACCAGGCTTCTTCCTCCCGCAGCTCCCAAACTCTCCCGTGATCAGCCGGGACATATACCATCCAGAAAACAAACAAAAAGTAGGGGCGCAGAGAGGACAAGACGTTAGGCAATATTCCACTTTTAATAATACACTTGACACATGAAAACTTACAATTGAGTACTGCTGCACGAACGATAGGGACCCCGCACACGTCCGACGCTACCACCAGGGGTCCCTATCGTTCGTGCAGCAGTACTCAATTGTAAGTTTTCATGTGTCGAGTGTATTATTAAAAGTGGAATATTGTCTAACGTCTTGTCCTCTCTGCGCTCCTACTTTCTGTTTTGTTTACCTAAAATAGGTAACCTAATGTAATGCATATCCACAAAGCTAATTCTATGCAGTAACTTGCTGCTTTAAATAAATAGTTCTCAATCTCTCTCTCCTACAAACCCCATACAGGCATACCCCGGTTTAAGGACACTCACTTTAAGTACACTCGCGAGTAAGGACATGTCGCCCAATAGGCAAACGGCAGCTCACGCCTGCACCTGTCAGCACGTCCTGAACAGCAATACCGGCTCCCTACCTGTACCGAAGCTGTGCGCAAGCGGGGAGACTATAGAGCCTGTTACACATGCGTTATTTACATCAGTTATGCACGTATATGACGATTGCAGTGTATTTTAGGCCTGGAGGGTGCTAACGCCACCTTTTGGTAACGTTAATTCCCTGTGTTAACCTGAACGACCTTTAGTGGCTATGCAATGTTTGGGGAAATGTCTCTTTTGCATAGCTTTAGCACCAGCAGCCTGAAAATGTAACCATACTTTATTTAAGGGAGTAAAGCTGGGTTAACACGTTAGGTTATTCTCTTTAGTGGATAAGCGTTACTATAACAGATCTTAGTGTATCTGGGCCTCTGCTTGGAAAGTAATTAAGGAGGCATCATTAGTCAAACATATAAACATAAAGCTGACATGCACGATTTTATGAATTCAGTGCAGCCAAAGAAAAGGAAAGCCTTCATTTTTCACAGGATGCAAATAAAAAGCAATTGTTTGTTTAAGGATGACTGACTCTTTCTAAGGAAGCTGATTAAATGTGGTTTTAATGCTTTATTTGATTTGTTATATGGGACGCCCCTTAAATATAATCTGTTTTGTTACCTTTGACTATTCAAGTCTGCCTTGGAATTAGTCCAGCAGTGTGACCTACTGTATGTTGAACATGATCCCCTAAAGGTATGTTTCTCCGAGGGCGCTTTGTTTTTCTTTTTAGATCGGTGTAAAACAAGGGATTGTGGAGCTCAACCACGTTCATTTCAGCTCCGAGGACCTCATGCTTCTTAAGATACTTACCTTCATAGCTCATACCAGTAGCAGCCCCGGCTGAGTCCGCACTATGGCGGCTCAAATCTCCTGCAGCACAGGAGCCAATAGGATGCTGCAACGTCAGCAACTTCGACTTCCTATTGGCCCATGTGCCGTGGTATATTTACAAACCAGGAAGTAACCGGCATGACCTTTATCAGTATGTATCTCAGGAAGCAAGAGGTCCCCAGAGCTAAAATTAACTGGGTCCAGCTCTGGAGAACCCCTGATTCATTCGTTGTATATATCTATATATTCCCAGAATCCCTTGCTGCAGTGGAAGCACTCTATGCTAGGTGATAATGGTTGAAAAGCAGGGTTGCAGACCTGTCTAAGACATGTGAATGTGCTCACTAGTGATATTCTTTATTGGCTATATGCTAACGGTGGAGGTTTTTTGTCGCCTTTTTCACCCACCATAACTTAAAATGTGTATGGTTATCCCAGCCTTGAAAATTTCAAAGCCAGTACAACCAACCTCACACTGATGAGACCAACAAGGTTGAAATAGCTGTCTGTGAGTGGTTTGACTGGCTTTGCATCTAATCCTATGCTGTGCTTAAAAGCTGTGTGAACAGCAAAGCATTTCCTTATAAGGGTTCCATGTAAAAATGGATTTCAGGCAAAATGTGACACATTGTGTGCTCATTGCATGTCATTTCCCAGAATCCCTTGCTGCAGTGGAAGCACTGTATGCTAGGAGATAATGGAGAAAGGCGGGGTTGCAGACCTGTCTAAGACATGTGAATGTGCTCACAAGTGATATTCTTTAATTTACCTGAATGATGGCTGTTTCCACCTCACTGGAATCCCTAGGCAGGGTACACTTTGGCATGAGAGTTTACACCCTATCACTTTTGAAAGAACAAAGGAGTCTCTTACCCCCTAGTAATTCTAAGATGATACTCCCAGGACCTTGCTTACAGATCCTTCTTAGGAGTACCTGTCCATTCCGTCTTGTGGGTGGAACATGGCCAGAGCCATTTAGGGGGCCCTATCTTTAGGAGTGGCTCTTCCCTAGCTTGAAAACAACAAAGTGATTCTAACACTGAACACATGTAGTTACAGACTGATGTGACTTACTTGATGAGATCCCACTCACTGTGGGTCCACTAAGATCTGAACAACTAGAATCTTCCATCGAATGGACAGGTACTCCTAAAAAGGTTTTGTAAGCAAGAGCCACGCGCACACCGCCGCGTTATAAGCGGATCTGCGTTGTATCGGATCGCGCTATAACGGGGTTGAGCTGTATATATATATATATATACAGTGTTCGACAAAACTATACATTTTCACGCTCCGTGCGAGTGGATTTAACATTGTGGGCAGCTCCTATTGGCCCAAGCAGCACACGTGTGGTACTAGGTGGCGAGTAGATTTTTTTGTTCGGCGAGTAGATTTTTGTGTTCGGCGAGTAGATTTTTTTGTGATTTGTCGACCACTGTATATATATATATTTAAATGGCTCTTCTTCCATGAAAGGTTGCAGACCCCAGGACTAGGTAAAACAAATCCACAACTCCAAACACTCTCCCTCCTCTCCTTTAATCTAGAGATAGAATAGCCTGCCATTGAAAATGGTCTATGTAGAAATCATCTTATTTTGACAGCCTTTTATATGATTTTTCCGTTTTTAGATTTTTAGTATTAGAATCAAGTTATAAACCCCCACAGAGGTCAAATTATAAAACAATTTTTAGAAAATCTTAATTGTGGCTATTTTCGGGAGGCAATCTAAAAAATAGCTTTTAAATCAGCATTTCTTTAAATTGGAAATGACTTGAGGATTTCACAATGATGTTTGTGATGAAAAAAAAAAGAAAACAATGGGAAATAAATGCTTTATACGAAATAATTTCTTCTTGGATGGGCTACTGTGCGGATCACAGGTAAAGGATCCCTCTCTGGACAACAGGAATAGACATCTAGCAGGTGCAGGTGCAATTTTCTCTGGACATGAGCAAAAATCTTATTATATTCAGGGAACTTCATACAGTATGGGCCATCAGAGTGTAGGATCTTGTGACATTCCCTGCATGTGATAAGGTCACCATAAACGTTGAAATGGCTGGAGATAGAGTATAACATGTGTCTTGATTAAAATTCAGTTTGAAACACAGTGAGGGGTGGGTCGGAAGGGGAAGGTGATTTCTCCCTATCAACGGGATCCCTGCAGTGGAGGGAACACCACGTCTCTCCAAAATATCACAATGCATATTACAGACAGGAAAGAGACATAATCCATGTATTGATCGCCAAACTCCCAATTCTGAGAATCTCTCTCACCATGACTGGAAATTGGATACCGAACAGGGTAATTCCACAAAGTGTAGTTCTTGACCTCAGGTATCCCATTGAGAATATTAAGGATTGTGGAGTGTGAAAGGACAATGTCCTGTTTAGGCCAAAGTCTAAGTTAAGAACATTAGTTGGACAATAACATTGTTTCACCATAGGAACATTTGAGAAAGCCAAAAATATCATGATCAGAAAGAAGAATGTATCATATTGTAAATGTAGCTCAATGAAGCTTACCCCCATAGATATGAGTTGGTTCCTAATGCATACATGTAGCATACATGCTGCTTCTTTAATATATTTGTTTTGCCATTTGTTTGGATTTTTGGTCCAAATTTGAAAAGCAGAGAACATACATTTATTTATAAATCAAATATTAAAAAGAGTAGAGATGGAGTTACATGGCTGAGCTCTTACCCTTTATTACAACGTGTGGCTCAGTGCGTAAAGCTCTGACTCTGAAAACCATGACACAGAGTTGGAAGTAGGGGAGCCCGGTTCAAATCCAGCTTGAATTGAGACCTTGGGCAAATCACTTTATCTTAGGCCCCAAAACTGGAACAACCTACCAGAGACTCTCACATCCAGCACCAGTTTAAGTTCTTTCAAATCTAAGGCTGTCTCACATTTTAATCTGGTCTGTAACTGTTTCATACGCCCATAATATATATTTTCTTTAACTGTGCATGCAATGTCTTGTATATAATGTATACCCTGTTCATTTATGTAACTGTACTTGTAACCAAGTATTATTTGTTTTACTCTGTGCCCAGGACATACTTGAAAACGAGAGGTAACTCTCAATGTATTACTTCCTGGTAAAATATTTTATAAATAAATAAATAAATAATAAATAATAGATTGTAAGCTCTGCGGGGCAGGGACTGGGTCTGTAAAAAATAATATGTACGATGCGGCTTAGTGTGCATTATATTGTAATTGTGAAGCGTTGTGAGTTCCCATTGAGAGAAAAGCTCTATATGACATAAAGTTATTATTAAGATGATTCTAGCTGAAAAACTGTTAACGTAAAATGCATCCTCAAACACATTCTGAAATTCTGCAACCAATCTTCCAGGGAGGCATGCAGTGCATTGCAAAGCAGGGGGATACAGTACAAGTACACATACTGTCCTGACAATTGATCAGGATCACTTATGTGATATTGCCCCAGACCTGTGTTCTCTCTGGGCTTTTATTGCCTTCCAGAACAAAGAGGATTGAAGATTACAAATGGGAATCTAGGTCTAGAGCAGTAAGGCTGCGTCCATAGAGGGGGGAGCAGTTCGGAGCCGCGCTGACGCTGAGGCTCACCTGCTGAATTCTGTGCGATTTCATGCACATGCAGACGAGCCAGCGTGCGCGATAGGGAGGGGGGAGGCAAAGCAGTGACGTCGCTGGGCCAATAACCCATGACGCGTCAACGTCACGGCGCCAACGTCACGGCACCGTTACGTTGACACTGCCTCGCGCTGATTGGATGTTTTCAGCCGACAGCGCTCTGAAAAACAGCTTTGCCTGTCGGCTGAAAAATCCTACGCGTCTGCACGCCTGCGGACGCTTGCATGAGCCACCTCTCAAGGCATCCTCATTGAAGATGCAAGGGCTCAGCATGGAGCGTCCGCACAGCTCAGCACGGCTTCCCGTGCTATGGACACAGCCTTACACACGTGACATGGGTAAAGCAGCATGCTTGGGGATAACTTCGGCAGATCCAGTAGTGCAAGCCTATCACACCAATGCCTGGTATAGCATTATACTGAGTTACCCCACTTCCATCCATATCTTTCTCTCCCTCTCATTCACTCTTCTCCCCATATAGTTCCCTCTTTTGTGTCTTCTCTCCTTGGCACTTAACCAGTAGGCCGTGACTTTATCACCTCTGGTAATAATAGGTTTACAGCACATTGAGTAGGGGCCTTGATATCTTTATTTTCCTTTCTCTTTCATCGCTCTCTCATTCCCTCTTTCTCTTTCACGGTCTCTCTTCATCTCCCTTTTTCCTGGTTTCTCATTCTTTCTCCTTCATCACTGCTCCTCTTTTCTATATTTACATTTCCCTCCTCTTTATTATTTTTACCCGCATGGGTAGCCAACTCCAGTCACCAAGGGCCACCAACAGGTCACATTTTAAGGATATCCCTGCTTCAGCACAGGTGGCCCTATGAGTGGCTCAGTCAACTGGTTTAACTCTTAAATGCAGCGAAAAGAATGGACTAAATTCAATGCCAGGATTATTAATTGGCATGCAAGTGTGTATGCATCGCCTAATTACATATGCAAGTGTGGTAAATTTAACGACACTATAGCTAATGAACATGCAAATGTATGCAAATACAGATTGACATATACACACACTACTCACTAAACCCCTGATACCTGGTGATATTTTGTATCTACTATATATTTGTGAAATCACTGTATGTCTGCGTCCCAAGGGTCAATCGCATTGGACCTTGGCCCTGTCACTCCGGCTCAGGCCATGCCTGCCCCCGCACACCTCTCATTGGCCTACGTCCAACACCAATGCCACACTGTCCCACCCCTCACTGACTCTCATTGGCCTGCGTCCAATGCCCGCCCCCGCACACCTCTCATTGGCCTGCGTCCCACCCCTCACTGACTCTCATTGGCCTGCGTCCAATGCCCGCCCCCGCACACCTCTCATTGGCCTGCGTCCCACCCCTCACTGACTCTCATTGGCCTGCGTCCAATGCCCGCCCCCGCACACCTCTCATTGGCCTGCGTCCAACACCAATGCCCTAATACAGTGTTTCCCAAACTGTGCGCGCGCCGCGGCTTGGCTAGAGGGGCGCCGCGATCAGGGCCGCCAGCAGCGGGAAACAAGGGCTGCTAGCTCATTTAAAAAAAAAAAAAAAAATCTCTGAGGGGAAGCAGAGGAGCGGTCACGTGACCGCTCCCATCCAATGGGACTGCAGCCTGCCCGGCATTGCAACTTCAGTGCCCGGCATTGCAACTACAAAGCCACCAGACAGCAGTGTGTGTGTGTGTGTGTGTGTGTGTGTGTGTGTGTGTGTGTGTGTGTGTGTGTGTGTGTGTGTGTGTGTGTGTGTGTGTGTGTGTGTGTGTGTGTGTGTGTGTGTGTGTGTGTGTGTGTGTGTGTGGTGTATATATATATATATATATATATATATATATATATGTATATATGTGTGGTGTGTGTGTATATATGTGTGGTGTGTGTGTATATATATATATATATATATATATATATATATATGTATGTGTGTGTGTGTGTGAATATATTTATCAAAGTTGCACAATGTTAATAATTTATTCTCACATGTCTTTTTTTTTTTAAATGTTTAAAATATTATATAATATACACACACACACACACACACACAGCTACCAAGTGACAAACACACACAGTGATACCCGCCTCCCAAGCGCGCTTGCTGTCTCCTCTGCCAGGACAGCAAAAAGCTCCTGGTAGAGCGAGCGGCAGCAAGCAAGAGCGAGCAGCAGCACCTAAGCGCTTACTATGTCCCAGGCCGGAGGAACTATAGCCGCGTTGATTACAGATGCAGGGGCTTTGTGCATCTGTTCAGCCCGGCTCAGCGACGCTGAGCTGCCTACGCTGAGAGAGGGAGGCCCGGCGCTCACGCTGGAGGAGCAGCACCAGGAGACAGATGTCTCCCAGCAGCACTGTAGCGTCACCCCCCCCCTCCCTCCCCGCAGCACACCGGCCCTCCCCCCACGTGGCACAGGCCCCCGCAGCACTGACCTCCCCCGTGCAGGGACCGGGCCGTTCAGCCATACCCTCCCCCACCCCCCCGTATCTGTGTGTATTTATTTGTGTGTGTGTGTGTGTGTATGTGTATCTGCATCAGTGTGTGTGTATCTGTGTGTATTTATTTGTGTGTGTGTGTGTATTTATTTGTGTGTGTGTGTATTTGTGTGTGTGTGTGTGTGTGTGTGTATTTATGTGTGTATTTATTTGTGTGTGTCTGAGAGAGAGAGTGAGGTCAGAGAGAGAGAGAGAGAGAGAGAGAGAGAGTGAGGTCAGAGAGAGAGAGAGAGTGAGGTCAGAGAGAGAGAGAGAGTGAGGTCATAGAGAGTGAGGTCAGAGAGAGAGAGAGAGAGGGGGGTCAGAGAGAGAGTGAGGTCAGAGAGAGAGAGAGAGAGAGAGAGTGAGGTCAGAGAGAGAGAGAGAGAGTGAGGTCAGAGAGAGACAGAGAGTGAGGTCAGAGAGAGAGAGAGAGAGTGAGGTCAGAGAGAGAGAGAGTGAGGTCAGAGAGAGAGAGAGTGAAGTCAGAGAGAGAGAGTGAGGTCAGGGAGAGAGAGAGTGAGGTCAGAGAGAGAGTGAGGTCAGAGAGAGAGAGAGAGAGAGTGAGGTCAGAGAGAGAGAGAGAGAGAGAGAGAGAGAGAGAGTGAGGTCAGAGAGAGAGAGAGTGAGGTCAGAGAGAGAGAGAGTGAGGTCAGAGAGAGAGAGAGTGAGGTCAGAGAGAGAGAGAGTGAGGTCAGAGAGAGAGAGAGTGAGGTCAGAGAGAGAGAGTGAGGTCAGAGAGAGAGAGTGAGGTCAGAGAGAGAGAGAGAGAGTGAGGTCAGAGAGAGAGAGAGTGAGGTCAGAGAGAGAGAGAGTGAGGTCAGAGAGAGAGAGAGTGAGGTCAGAGAGAGAGAGTGTGAGGTCAGAGAGAGAGGGAGGTCAGAGAGAATGTGAGGTCAGAGAGAGTGTGAGGTCAGAGAGAGTGTGAGGTCAGAGAGAGTGTGAGGTCAGAGAGAGAGAGAGAGAGGGAGGTCAGAGAGAATGTGAGGTCAGAGGTCAGAGAGAGAGAGAGTGTGAGGTCAGAGAGAGAGAGTGTGAGGTCAGAGAGAGAGAGTGTGAGGTCAGAGAGAGAGAGTTCTGAGAGAGAGAGTGAGGTCAGAGAGAGAGAGTGCGGTCAGAGAGAGGTCAGAGAGAGAGAGAGTGAGGTCAGAGAGAGTTAGAGTGTGTGAGAGAGAGTGAGAGTGTCTGAGAGAGACACCAACTGCGCACTGCAACTGTTAGGTATGTTTGTACACCTAGTTTTGGGAAACTAGTTCACTGAGTTTTGGGAACGCTTTGCTTTTGCAACACCTAATCCTCTAATCCTCAACCTGCTCTGGGGCCACGCTTCACAGCTATCAAAACCTTCACGTCTGCTACCACAGACTGCCGAATCAGGTACAGAATCTACACACAACGCACAAACACAGCACACACACACATTCACACAACACCAAACACTGCAGACTGCCTCTTCAAACCCCCCCTCCCCTCCACGCCACACATCTCCCTCCCGCAACCGGACCACGAGGCCGCGGCCTCCACTCACACACCATGGCAACGATGTCCCTCCCCCTATCCCGCCACCTCACACAGTGTAGCTCCCGCGAACCGCACAGCACGCCTCATCTCCTGCACCTCACACAGCTCCCTACCGCAACCAGACCGCGAGGTCCCCTACCCCGCTACACCATGCCACCAATGTCCCTCCCCCTATCCCGCTAGCTCACACAGTGTAGTTCCCGCGAACCGCACAGCACGCCTCACATCTCCTGCACCTCACACATCTCCCTACCGCAACCAGACCGGAAGGCCCCCTACCCCGCTACACCATGCCACCAATGTCCCTCCCCCTATCCCGCTAGCTCACACAGTGTAGCTCCCGCGAACCGCACAGCACGCCTCACATCTCCTGCACCTCACACAGCTCCCTACCACAACCAGACCGCGAGGCCCCCTACCCCGCTACACCATGCCACCAATGTCCCTCCCCCTATCCCGCTACCTCACACAGTGTAGCTCCCGCTACACACCACTCCCTCCCGCTACACACCACTCCCTCCCGCTCCATTCCCTCCCCGGCGGGGGAACAGGCAGGCTGCCACGCGGCGCCTAAGATGGCGGACCCCCTTCCTCCCTCGCGCTCCATTCCCTCCCGCTCCACTCCCTCCCGCTCCACTCACCACCCTCCCGCTCCATTCCCTCGCGCTCCACTCACCACTCCCTCCCGCTACACACCACTCCCTCCCGCTACACACCACTCCTCCCGCTACACTCACCTCCCTCCCCGGCGGGGGAACAGGCTGCCACGTGGCGCGTAAGATGGCGGACCCCCTTCCTCCCTCGCGCTACATTCCCTCCCGCTCCACTCACCTCCCTCCCGCTCCATTCCCTCCCGCTCCATTCCCTCCCGCTCCATTCCCTCCCGCTCCATTCCCTCCCGCTCCACTCAGCTCCCTCCCCGGCATGGGAACAGGCTGCCACGCGGCGCGTAAGATGGCGGACCCCCTTCCTCCCTCGCGGCGCCGAGTGAGAAGATGGCGGCGGCCGGAAGTACAGGTAGGTGTCGCGTGTGTGTGTGTGTGTGTGTGTGTGACACTGCCCCCCCTCCTGTCCACTGCCCCCCCTCCTGTCCACTGCCCCCCCTCCTGTCCACTGCCCCCCCTACTGTCCACTGCCCCCCCCTCCTGTCCACTGCCCCCCCCTCCTGTCCACTGCCCCCCCCCTCCTGTCCACTGCCCCCCCCTCCTGTCCACTGCCCCCCCCCTCCTGTCCACTGCCCCCCCCCTCCTGTCCACTGCCCCCCCCTCCTGTCCACTGCCCCCCCCTCCTGTCCACTGCCCCCCATCCTGTCCACTGCCCCCCCCCTCCTGTCCACTGCCCCCCCCTCCTGTCCACTGCATCCCCCTCCTGTCCACTGCCCCCCTCCTGTCCACTGCCCCCCCCCTCCTGTCCATTGCCCCCCCCTCCTGTCCACTGCCCCCCCCTCCTGTCCACTGCCCCCCCCTCCTGTCCACTGCATCCCCCTCCTGTCCACTGCCCCCCCCTCCTGTCCACTGCCCCCCCTTCCTGTCCACTGCCCCCTCTTCCTGTCCACTGCCCCCCCTCCCCCCTTCCCACCGCCTCCCCTCCCCCTTCCCACCGCCTCCCCTCCCCCTTCCCACCGCCTCCCCTCCCCCCTTCCCACCGCCTCCCCCCCCCTTCCCACCGCCTCCCCCCCCCCTTCCCACCACCTCCCCTCCCCCCTTCCCACCCCCCCCTTCCCACCGCCCCCCCCCTTCACACCGCCCCCCCCCTTCCCACCGCCCCCCTTCCCACCGCCCCTTCCCACCGCCCCCCCCTTCCCACCGCCCCCCCCCTTCCCACCGCCCCTTCCCACCGCCTCCCTTCCCACCGCCTCCCTTCCCACCGCCTCCCCACCCCCTTCCCACCACCTCCCCACCCCCTTCCCACCGCCTCCCCCCCCCTTCCCACTGCCTCCCCCCTCCTTCCCACCGCCTCCCCACCCCTTCCCACCGCCTCCCCACCCCTTCCCACCGCCTCCCCCCCCCCTTCCCACCGCCTCCCCCCCCCTTCCCACCGCCTCCCCCCCCTTCCCCCTCCGCTCCCCTTTCCCCCCCTCCGCTCCCCTTTCCCCCCCCTCCGCTCCCCTTTCCCCCCCCTCCGCTCCCCTTTCCCCCCCCTCCGCTCCCCTTTCCCCCCCCTCCGCTCCCCTTTCCCCCCCCTCCGCTCCCCTTTCCCCCCCTCCGCTCCCCTTTCCCCCCCTCTGCTCCCCTTTCCCCCCCTCCGCTCCCCTCCACCCCCCCCTCTGCTCCCCTCCACCACCCCTCCCCTCCCCTCCACCCCTGCACCCCCCTCCCCTCCACCCCCCTCCCCTCCCACCCCCTCCCACCCCCGCTCCTCTAACCCTTCCCCCCCCCGCTCCTCTAACCCTTACCCCCCCCGCTCCTCTAACCCTTCCCCCCTCCTCTAACCCTTCCCCCCTCCTCTAACCCTTCCCCCCTCCTCCACCCCTTGCCCCCCTCCTCCACCCCTTGCCCCCCTCCTCCACCCCTTGCCCCCCTCCTCCCCTTCCCGCCGCCCTTCGCCTTCCTGCCCGCCTTACCGCCTCCCCACCCCCGCCTCTGCCTTTCACCCGCCCTTACTCCGGCCGCCTCTGCCTTTCACCCACCGCCTCACAGCCGCTGCACGCACTCAACAGACACCCGCCACACTCGACACATACCTGCCGCCACACAAACCTGCTGCCTCCCGCCCCTACGCACCGACATCACTGTCCCACCGCCTCACACCCTAGCAGGACCCCCACGCACAGACAGCACTCACAACCCACGCGCCACCCGCCGCCTCACACCCTAGCAGGATCCCCACTCACAGACAGCACTCACAACCCACGCGCCACCCGCCGCCTCACACCCTAGCAGGACCCCCACTCACAGACAGCACTCACAACCCACGCGCCACCCGCCGCCTCACACCCTAGCAGGACCCACACTCACAGACAGCACTCACAACCCACGCACCACCCGCCGCCTCACACCCTAGCAGGACCCCCACTCGCAGACAGCACTCACAACCCACGCGCCACCCGCCGCCTCACACCCTAGCAGGACACACGCCTCACATTTTTACATCACTTATGGCACCAAAATATACATTGTACTGTGGTGTGGTTACAATAAACCATTTTTATACAACATCGTATTACATTTTCTTCCATCTTTCTTTTCAATATTATTATCCAACCTTTACAACAAATACTCACCTATTGTTCCACAATTTATAAATAATACTACCTATTACGCATTTACATCCCGGGCAACGCCGGGTCTCTCAGCTAGTTTATTTATAAAAAATGTTTTACCAGGAAGTAATACATTGAGAGTTACCTCTCGTTTTCAAGTATGTCCTGGGCACAGAGTTACAGCCATGATCGTTTTTATTTTAACACTTCTCGGATATTTTCCCGTGACTTTTTCCGAATGCCACGCGCTTCACCGTGTTCATGCGGCGTTCATGCAACATTCATGCCGTATTCATGTCGCAATCATGCCGGCGTCACCCGCGCTTGATCTGTTTAATGAGAATGGTTCGGATTTAAATGGTTGCAATTCTTCGCGTATCCGCCAGGTGGCAGATATTCATGAATTGTAATGAATTCTAACGTACTATATGGCATGCGCTTCAGTAATGTGTCGACTTGTACTGTCGTTCAAAGAAATATTTTCAACAGGTAATCGTAATGTTTTGATCCCCACACCCCCAAATAAATTAAAACCACATAAATAAAAGCATGTGCATGACTAGGGTCGCATTAAAAAGCTACAGTGCCGATTGAATAGCAGAATATCAAGAATTTTTATGCAGGCACTTTTCTGGAAACAAAACTAAAAAAAACACACAAAAAAAAAAATTCAGACTTGAACTTCTAAATGAATGTGAAATTATACACGCATGCGCAGAAATGTGACACCAGGCTCTGTACGTTATACACGCAGGAATGTGATGACAGGTTCGGAAAGATTGAAGCCAGAAAGCCATAAATTCCAAGGAATGGTGTGGGAGATGTGTACTGTAGATAAGAAGTTGATATAGTACTTTAGCCTTGTGTGTGCACGGGGGCGAGAGGGAGAGCGCTGTATGCGCCGAAAATGTGATTCTGTAACATGCCTATGCGTTTCATTTTACAATTACAGTACAGTACTGCGCGCGCATACAGACTTGCAGAGAATGTACAGCTGTACTGTACTGTAGGTTGAATTGCTATTAGACTTTTAAGACAACAGCTCGTGAACGACCACCTGTGTTTTTAGACGGTATTGCAGTATAGCAGCCAGCGCTAAAAATCCGAGCGTTAACATACCGAAAACCCCTACTCAAAAAAAGAAAACAGACCGCATCTGGCCACATCTGGTCACGTCTTGTCAGAGTGACGCGGCTACGGCAGCATTAGGTTAAAGGCGGCCGCATCTGTATAACAATACATGGTTACAGTAAAAGAACAGGGTTATACAGTGAATTCACAGACATTTCACGGACAGAGAGTTGGAAAATTGGGTACAGGGGATAAAGGGCTTGTGAGTCAGATTGAAATAAAGCAGCTTTAACATCACCAAACATCAGCAAACAGCAGCAAACGGTTCATACCCTTTGGCTGCGATAAAAGCTGTCCGCCTTTGGGGTAACGCAGATGTACCCTGGGTTGGTTGAGATTCAATGCAGCTGTGAACAAACAGTTCTTTGTGTCCTCTTGGCTCATTAACATTTCAGTGGGTGGGGTTGACGTTCCACAAAGTACAAGCAAATGTTAAACCTTAGCACGGTCCTGTGCAGAGGGGAGCAGCTCTTGGGGAGCCCCATCAGGCTGTATGCCTTTGGAGCAATGCAGATGTACACTGGGGTGCTTGAGATTCGCTCAAATTAAGCTACTGTCAAAAAATATCACATTTGTATTACCTATCCCTGGCTGGCATTAGGCCAATCTTGCCAATGTCCATGTCCATGCATCCAAGGATAAAGCTGAGTCGGTACACGAAGCAAGACAAGGCAAGACGAGACAGCGAAGGCAAAGGAGAGGTGAAACACAACGATATATGGATCTATGCTCAGTCAATTTGCCAGTGGGGCAGCTGAGCATAAATAGGGGAGAGCGTCCAATGAGCCTCCTGCCGCATGGAGGTGTGTGCAGAGCGAGAGCTGTGATAGGACAGATTGCAGATGCAGGAAGAGCCTGTGAGTGTGGAGAAGCAGTCTGCTGGTGCGGAGCGTGCGTTCGTGCGTGTGCACCCTGTGCGCGCCTGAAGTCAGCTTGGGAAGAGACTACCTAGAGTCAGCGTGGGTGCCCGTAATGCGGCGTTTGCCGGCGGTGAGACCGGACGGCGCGGAGGATCCCGTGGGGATAGAGGTGAGTGAGGAGCATGCCTGCGGCTGCATGGCTCCCTGAGCCTCACACATGGCCACTATGGTTTTAAAGATGTTAATACACAGGATTTGGCTATATTACTTGACCTAGTCCAGGGTATTCACTTTTGCTTCCTACATTGCTAAGGCAATATAGGAAGCCAGAGTGGCCCACTTCCTACCCTGGACAAGGTAAAATCATTTTCTGCTACCTGGGGTTTGGTAACTCCAGATTAGACACGACCTAAAAAAAAAACCCTTAATTCCCGCGTTAATGTTAACGAACTGCTGAGGATATGCTTTGAGGTGGTCCCCACCTCTTTTGCATATCATCGTTACTTAAAGATGGTACTTAACGCCTTGTTGATGAGCTTTGAGGATACCCGATAGCACTTAACGAAATGTCAACTGAAGTTAACGTCTTGTATTTAATGGACTACTGAGGATCTACCGAATGGATGTTAAGCTTTTTGTGTTTTATCTGTAGGGTGTTTATCTTGACCGTTTACCCATTTGGTGCCTAAAGACATTCATTTGCAATGCATTGGTAGCCTCAGGTGTCAAAGGGTCATATCATTTTCTGCCATTGGGTTATGTTACATAACGCTGTGGTAGAAAAGTGTGATACCTCCCACCACACATACACACAATTGTATCACTAGCTCTGATTAGCACAGATTAATATGGGTTCAAGTTTATTTGTATCGCGAGCGTTATTTAACGCCAAGTTATCACTTTTTTTTGCTGTATGCAAATGAGATTGAATATCACAGCCTACTTATAAATTCTTTGTAAATACCAGGGGAAAAATATTGCAGCAATCCTCATTTTTTGTACAACGCAAATATTTAACTCGGCAATATCAGCCTTGAGTAAATCTAGGCCTATATCTCTTATCTTCCCATTTCTCTCTCTCCCTCCTCTTTAAGCTTTCGATTCTGCGGCTGAACCGGCAGTGATGGTGTGTGTGTGTGTGTGTACGTGTGTGTCTGTCAGTCAGTAGCAGGGAGCAGTAGGAGGCTGACACATCAATCCGAGCTCTGCGTCTGGATTTAATGAGAGCGCCACAGGTTCGAACTGTCACTCACTCAAGTTTTATTTTGCTGCCTCCATATGGCACCCAGCCCGAAAATTCACACTTTCTGTTCCCGTGACAATTAAACACTTCTTGCTCTTAATTGACTGCAATAAGGCTGAGAATCTCATTAGATTAACCCTTCCACTGTTTAGGGAATCTGCAGGTCCCTGTAGTATGAGAGCAAATAGGTTAACTGAAGCTCCATACAATAGTCCTTCCAATTGCATCTGTGCTAAATCCATGACATGGCAGATTTCACCAAATATTGTCATTTGTAATCCAATTTTGGAGCCTTTTTGAATAATAAGCAGATCTCTATATATCAAGGCAAAAGAAAGGTCGCTTGGATTCCCAATTGCTTTCATGTTCTTCTTCTACCTATGTTTATGATGCTGAGAAAAGTATATGACATACACACACTAGGTCTTATACTACATACGCCAAAGCAGCCAATGGTCTGTTTTCATCTGAAAATCCCCGTTAAAATCTATAGGAATTGTTGTCTGAAAAAAGCACGAATGGTCATTTCAGCATGCATAGAAATGCCCTCATAGTAGGGTATTCATTAAACTGCGATAGTGCTGATGGGGCCACTGTTACATGGAAATGCTGGTTTAAATTTTTGTGCGGTAGTCCCCCGATTGGCACTATCGCCGTTTAACAAATAACCCCCATAGAACAGTATCAGCTACAGCTCATTGTTTGAATAATTGAACCCCTTCACTGCCTGAGGACTTAAACCCTCACAAATTCCTCCTGTTGACACCCCTCAAACTGGAAGCTGAAGCATGAGGGTACAAGGGGGAAGTACTAGTTTTATACCGAGTCCTATATTTTCCTAAAACCGGGTAATGGGTACCCGGGCAAAATGAATCATTTTACCTGGACGGTTACCTGGACGGTTACCCGGAAGGCACTTACCTGCAGGGTGAGGAAGACTGCTGCGGAGGGTGAGCAGGACCATGGCGACATCTGGGAGCAGCAGCAGAGGTCCTGGTTGCTGTGGCAGCAGCCGAAGTCCTTGTTCAGCCAGCGGGAGCTGCAGGAAATGAGCAAACAGCTGATGCCTGTGGGAGCAGGGGAACCATGTGACCGGAGCAGGAGCGTCCCTATTGGAGAGCTGGGAAGGAGCTGGCATGGTTCCCCGGCTCCCGCAGGCATCAGCTGTTTGCTCAGTTCCTGCTGCTCACTCCGGCTGAACAAGGACTTTGGCTGCTGCCACAGCCACCAGGACCTCTGCTGCTGCTCCCAGATGTCGCCATGGCAGCTGGAACTATTTTCAGCTGCCCTGAAATTACCCGACGACGGTTCTGACCCGGTGCTTGTTCCAGCCCCCTTCTGCCGGGCCCAGGAATTTCCGAGTAGCTGAAAAAGCGACGGGTAAGTCGGGTACCGGGTAATTTTTGGGTACCCGGTACATCACTAGAAAGTATCTTGTTATATTGCTCAAGACGCCTCTCTGAAAATAAACTTAAAAGCAAAAGATTTTCACACGTAGGCCATTTAAAGCAGTGTTTTTTTTTTATTTTATAACATTGGTGGTAAATTTGTCTACCAGGAGTGGCTACTTATTGAAATGTTATCTTAACTAAAATTGTGCTTTCTAGAATCTAGTACATAGTGTACAGTAAGTCAAAAAGTGCTTATAATATTAGACTAGAGTTACTACATTTCTGACTGTTGACATGTTTATGCAGAACAGTGTCTGGGTGGTTGGATAACTTGCACTTTTTTCCTGCTGTCATACTTTTTATCCGGACAGAGTGACCCATCTTCCTCACTCTACTTCTTCCTTCTTCTTCCTCCTTTGGTGAATTTTCAATGGCTCATTCTTACACTCAGTTAAAAACCTAAATACATGACACTTAGGGCCAGATCCACAGCGACGAGCGGCCAACTCAGGGCTCCCAATGCCACATTATTAAAATCTGTGTAACCCTTATTCCCCCCCCCCCTCCAATCTCACATAGGGTCTCCTAGGGAAAATAATGCTCCGACTACATGTCTTAGAGTGGTGCATTCCTGCCGGCAACAGGGGGCCCTGAGTCTCCCGCATGATGGTATAGGGGATGACCAGGACAGGCTTCTGGGGTTGTGCCTCAATCTCACTGACTGGTGCAGTGCCTCCATCTCGTGCAGCCCCCAGCTGTATGGGGTGAAGTATCTGCAACAAAATGATGCTCCCCTCCTCTCAATATTCTTCAGTCTCAGGCAGGGGGTATAGGTAAAAATGCAGTGGCTCTTTATTTGATCTTCCTCTATTCAGCAGCACAAATCACACAGCAGGCTAACTCCCTTAGGATGTCCCTGAACCCAACTCCCAGCCAAGGGCACCGAGAGAGGTTCCAGCTCTTCCCCCATCCTCTGGTAGGATAGGAGGTATTGGTATACCCTCACTCCCCGTAGGGAGGCCTCAAGCTTGCCAGAGCCCTGGCAGCTTGGTCTGGGTAACCTTGCCCCTCTCACGGTAGGGACAGACTGACTAAATAGAAAGCTGCAGTACCATAAGCAGCTCCAACAGGCACCACCCCTGTGTCTCTAATTGGACACAGCCTGATGACACTGCCTTCACTGACTCGCTGTACTGCATAAAGTGGGGCAAACCCATGATTGCTCCTGGCAATCCTGCCCTGCCAGGAGGAGGGCAGACCTATAGCCCAAATCATACAGGGCTACATCTGTAACATATGTTATTTCCCCTGAGGTTAGCACACACCCTCAAAGCTAATTATATGCAAAAACAATGGCCATTGTATATCTCATTAGCATAGGATTAACGCCATGTCAAGTTGACACTACCTTCAAATAACATGGCTGGCATTAATCATGTCTTGTCTAAAGGTGCCATTACTCCCATAGAGAGAGATATATATTCAAATTATTGAAATAAGCATACTGTCCAGTAGAGATGTGTGAATTGTGCCCAGACATTCGACTTCGCCGCGAATATGGCGTTTATTCACAGACTCGAATATTTGCGGCTCAATCTCCAATTGGGCACATTTACCGCTTCCTTTTTTTTGTAATAAAAAAATAATTGCGACATGAAGAATTTGCATGTGGCGCCCCCGCAAAGGTGCAAATATCTGCATTAGGAGCAATTTGTGTGGACATTGACAATCGAATTGGGCAAGATTAAACGAATATCAAATATTCGTTTTAGCATTCACCAATCAAATTTGTGACATTAAGAAAAAGGAAGTGTAAAGTGAATTCGGCGACTGGCTTAGGTACATCCGCCCAAATGTTAGGATGCCAAATTCGAGGCTGAATATTCGACCACGAATTAAATTTTAGCAAAAACTGCGCAAAGAATTTTTGTGTAGCGAATTTTGAACATTTACCCTTTTTTACAGTCCAGGTATCTCAGGTCTCCCTCTCTAACCCCATATTTCAAGGTCTGGATAGCAGGAATGCCACCTTTAGGTATGGCTTAACTAACGTCCTGCTAAATCCCTGCGTTTACTTTAATGGGCCTGTGTGGATATGCGTTGTTAGGGCAAACTACTCTTTTACTTTTTATTAGCACTAAGGTCCTTTATACAGTACTTAATGCAATGCAATTTCTGTTTGAAAACATGACTTATCCTAACATTATTGAGTTTTGAAGATGGATGTTAAAGCTTAATGAGGTGTTAACTTAGGTTAGTGCCTCATTAAGTCAGTAACGGACCTCTGTGGATCTGGGACTTCGCTTTCCCAGACAGATTGGATCAGGACATTACATACAAATTTGGAGCAGTCCTATTACATTTGGGATAGTTGGGTTGGTAAGTAGAGAAGTGCAAAACTTTCACGTGAGGTTGTGAACCATGTGAAATTTGCCCTTTTTGAGTCTCGAAAACAGCTGCGGTTGGGTAAAACAACAAGTTATTCGCCATCTTTAATTCCTATGCCCTTTGCAGGGGCATTCATTCAAGCACCGCAGGGGTAAAATTGTGGCAGCACAATCGTAGCACTCAAGTCACACTGTAGCTTCCAAATGGAGGGAGAAAGAAAGGTGAATACGATTAAGTAAGCTGAATAGGGACATAAAAAGAGCCCTGGAACTATAGGGGGAGGGGCAGCATGACGTAAGGGCTGATGGGCCCCTCCCCCAAGAAACGGTGAGGTCAGAATTAGGGGTAGGAGGGTCAGAAGGGTATTTAAGAAGAGGTGAAGGGATCTTCCCTCCCTCTTACTGCAGATCCATCTTCAATTTCCCCCAACAGAAATGTGCTGGTTCCAGGATTTCTGAGGCCTAGGCATGGCAGAGATTGTGGAGGAAGTAGGATGGGGTCAGATGGCCCTGCAGGAGAGATGACATGAAGTTCTGTGGTCAGCGATGGTGGAGGGGAATTCTGGATGAGAGAGATGACAGCGCAGTCCGGCGTGACTTGTTTCTTTTGCAGTGTCCAGCTGTTTCAGCCAGGAGGTCGACCCGTGGTGTTGATGTTAGGTTGTGGGGATGAATGGCGATGGGGCTGGCTCCAGTGGTAGCAGAGGCCCAAGTGGCGGCATAGGTCTGGGTTGAGGCTCAGCCCATCAGGAGAGGAGCGGAGAGAGCAAAGAGCAGCAAGAGACACAAAATCAGCACAAAGGAGGACCAGACCGGACTCAGAGCTGCGGACGGTGGGTAAGGCGACACGGGATGGAGTGTGGCAGGGGGGTAGGGTAGTTACAGAAGGCCCCAGGGTGGAGGGCAAGTGGATATGGGAGGAAGTGTCTAGTGCAGGGATTTCACTAGGCAGACAGCTGTGGGGGGGGGGAGCAGTGGAATAAGCGGAATGGCTCTTAGATTGATTGGGTAGCGGTAGGGGTTCTAGTGGCACTAGGTCAGGTGTGGTGGAGTTTAGTGGGGGAGTAGGTGGTGAGATGTTTAGGGTACTAGCATAATTGGGGGAAAGAAGCTAGGAGCATTGCTCAGCACTTTTTATTTATGTGAACTCCATTTTGAGGCCTGTAAGTTTTTTTTAAAGGCGGCTTGATGGAAGTACAATCAGGATTTTAGGCAAAAGATGGTGGTCCATAAGCATTTACGGTGGGAAGGATATGGACCTGTGGATGTCGCGTATGATGCCATAGAAGCCTACCTCCTTTAATGCGGGGGCTGGCAGTTTACTCTGGGCAGTCAGCCAGTATATATGGGTATATGTTGGCAATACAATGAGGGCAGTGTAAGTGGGGTGGGGGATGTTGCTTGAGGCACAAATGCAACATCTCTGGGTGCAGCCACCACGTGTCATAGTACTTTAAAAAGAGCCAGGGTGGATTTAGGAATGGAACAGGCGGAGAGGCTGGGTTGAAGGGCGAAAGACTCCAGTAAATGGCATTTCGATAGCACCGTGGCTTTGCCATTACCCGACCTTACACCTACTGTACAAACCAAAGTTTCTGAATGTCTCTCTGCTATATCATCCTGGATGGCCCTCCGCCGCCTTAAACTCAACATGGCTAAAACAGAGCTCCTCATACTTCCTCCCAAACCTGGCCCTACTACCTCCTTCCACATTACTGTTGGAACTACGATCATTCACCCAGTAGCCCAAGCACGCTGCCTTGGGGTCACACTCGACTCCTCTCTCACATTTGCCCCTCACATTCAAAACATTTCTAAAACCTGTCGCTTTTTCCTCCGCAATATAACAAAGATACGCCCTTTCCTCTGTTGCTCGACTGCTAAAACTCTGACTCAGGCCCTCATTCTCTCCCGTCTTGATTACTGTAACCTCCTGCTGTCCGGCCTTCCTGCCTCTCACCTGTCTCCCCTACAATCTATCCTTAACGCTGCTGCCAGAATCACTCTACTCTTTCCTAGATCTGTCTCAGCATCTCCCCTCATGAAATCCCTCTCCTGGCTTCCGATCAAATCCCGCATCTCACACTCCATTCTTCTCCTCACTTTTAAAGCTTTACATTCTGCTGCCCCTCCTTACATCTCATCCCTAATTTCTCGCTATGCACCATCCAGACTCTTGCGTTCTTCTCAAGGATGTCTTCTTTCTACCCCCTTTGTATCTAAAGCCCTCTCCCGCCTTAAACCTTTTTCATTGACTGCCCCTCACCTCTGGAATGCCCTTCCCCTCAGTACCCGACTAGCACCCTCTCTATCCACCTTTAAGACCCACCTTAAGACACACTTGCTTAAAGAAGCATATGAATAGGACTGTGGCTATTCTGAACACATGGCACATAAAGCTTGGCCCCCTGCAGATGCACTTACCAGAACTCCCTCCTACTGTCTCTGTACGTTCTCCCTACCTACCAATTAGACTGTAAGCTCCTCGGAGCAGGGACTCCTCTTCCTTAATGTCTAAAGCACTTATTCCCATGATCTGTTATTTATATTATCTGTTATTTATTGGATTACCACATGTATTACTGCTGTGAAGCGCTATGTACATTAATGGCGCTATATAAATAAAGACATACAATACAATACAATACAATAGGGCAGCGGCGGAAATGCTGAGAAAAGGCTTCGAAAGCAGTTGCTAAATCCTCTTTATGGAGGTTGATGTTCCCCTGTGAAGGAGGAACCTGAAATCGCTGGAGATGCATTTGGAGGTTTGCGAGGGTAAAATTGGTGAAGGACATGAGGGCAAGTAGGATCGTTCGCCTATTTTAAGTCATCCTCATTTACCCGGGTTGAGGGTGTCTCCTCTTGGGGTGGTTCCCAAAGAAGGAGCTGGGCTCCTTTCATCTCATCTATCACATGTCCTACCCTGAAGGGTTGTCGAGGAATCACAGGATTGATAAGGGGTTGTGTAGTGTCCAGTATGCATTATTTTACAGGTCCAGGGAGCTAGTAAGGGATGCAAGGCTGGGGTCATTGACATAGAATTGGCCTTGTGGTTACTAGCCGAGTGCCCAGTGTTTTTTTTTTACCTGTTTCGGTGCATACTGGAGGGGGAGTTCTCTGTGGATCTCTGACTCCTGATGGGATGTTCGATTTCATGTTTTTATTTTGAGACGTTCAGCTCATTCCTTGAGTGGGCAGTGAGGGATGTGGCCAGGGTGGGGGGCATCCTTCCCATATCTGAAGGATCTTCTATTTGGGGAAGGGAAGGTTTCTTATCCCTGTATGAGATTACTGGGGGAATTCCAGGAGCTGATGAATCAATTTGGTGTGCTTTTGGCAAGGGAAAAAACAGAGGACTTGTCGGTTTGCATCAGCTTCCTGGGAAGTGAAATTGACACTGTTAAGTGGAGTATTGTCTTCTGCCCCATAAAGTTGGCAGAGCTGAGGGCTCTGGTGAGGGAGGTTATTAGGTTAAAGAAGGTCATGCTGAGAGAGTTCTAGTTTTTGCTGGTCACCTAAATTTCATGACCTGGGTCCTTCCTATGGGCGGGTCTTTAGTAGGCACTTGGCGTTCGTGATGGTGGGGGTAAAATCACAGCATCACTTATCAGACTGTCAAGGAATGTGAAAGGAGACCTCTGAGTAGGGGTTGCATTTTTGGGCCGCTAGAAAAGGGAGGTTATCTTTAGGACAGAGAACATGTGGGTGATGGTGGCAGTGATTTGGATATCTGCGTCCTCCCTAGTGGGGGTTAGGGTGCTGAGGTTGCTGGTCTTCTAAACTTTAGACCATTATATATGGTTCAGGGTGAAGCATGTCCCTGGATTAGAGAACAAGATAGCAGAAGATCATTTACAGTTTGTAGCATTCTGAGAGTTGGTTCTGGGAGCAGCCACGGTGGGGTTACCCTACTTGCAGGGGTTTCCCTCTATCCCCTTCCCCCCGCTCCCCATTTCTATCTCCCCCTCTTGCCTCTTCTTCCTCCCCACCCCCCGATTTAACAATCCAGAGACATATTTTGGATCTTTCGCTGTATTTGAAAATAAAAATCCGGATTGATCTTTTTTAAACTGATCTGCAGATTTCACAACAAAAAACGGACGATCCGGGGCAGATCCACATCTGCAAACATTTTTCGCCCATCTCTGTCAAGGTCTTCCTGGACGTCCTGCCCCCAGCCACAGTTCCTTTGTCTGTCCACCGGGTGTGCTGCTCTGTCTCGTCTCCTCCTATCTTCTGTCCCTGCCTGCCTTTATAGTTTCCTGTTCCTCCTTGCCTTTGCTTTGTGTTCCCTAAGCTCTGCCTGAACCTTTGTCCTGTCCCTTTCAATAAAGGCCCTTGCCTGCAACTAGGCTTGTCCCAGTCTGTTCCTGGCCCAGCCCCTGCCATAGCCCCTGTTCCTGTGGATTCCCTGCTGCCAACCCTTGTCTGTGACCCTAACTATAATTCTTGCTGCCTGCCCTGGACCCTTGCCTGTGAGCCCCTCGCCTCCTTGCCTGCCCCCTGCTGTTCCGGCCACTGAGGTCCTACCTGCACCTGAATTCTTGACACTCTAATTCTCCTAAGAAGTTGTGTGGTGTTTGGGACTGGCTTGAGGTTTTGGGTGTCAATTGAATTGTCCATAAACAAAGTCTTCTGGCTGCAAAACTGGGGCAAGCCAGTGCAAAGATACCACTCCCCATTTCTTCATAAAGATTACAGTTGTTTAAAAAAAAATAAAAAAATATTCCTTGATATATCTGATGCCGTTTCCCCGCCACTATTGCAGCCCGGAGATATTTATATTTATAGAATAAAAGACTATGGCCTTTATTCTGCAAGGTGTGATAAGGGTAGATGATGTGCTATCACATGAAAAGCCCCATTGACTTTAACTCATCATCTGAGCTTGTCACAATATACAGAATAAGGGCTTATATGTGTACTTGAACCCACAAGTTTGAGCCTCTAAGACAATCACCTTAAACACTACAGCACCCCTCCACTCAAAAAAAGCTTTTAAAAACCAATATTGCCAATAATTTAGTGTTTCACTGACGTTTACATTTGTTAAACATGCTACACCATGAATTATTTTGATAGGAATAGAGAAAGTTTTATTGTCTTATCCTCCTTATGACTGATTCTTCCCAGTGCTCCCCCTCTCCCACCCCCTTTCCCTTCACCTCTGCAGTGACAGGAATTATAACAATAATACTAATTAGAAGAAGCTGCTGCACTCCTGGGAACGAGCAGCTCTGTGTAATGCGACAAGCTGGCAGGTGACAGACCAGAGATTCACACACATGATTGGAGGGTCAAACGGTATTAGACAGACTGTCTTATCTACGGAGCATTCCCCTTCACTTCTCCGACTTACTGTACTATACCTTCTCCCCGTCTTAACCCTCTCTCACTCCGTGTAAGCTTGTAACGCACTTTCCCTGACAATCTACAAGTTGCAATCTTGCCTTTGTTAACTGTCTCCCCCTAAGTGCCAATGTCTTCCAAATGGGAAGAAGTTGGGTGATTGTAATAACTTCCATTCAAGTATCGAAAAATGTATTGCAACCCGTAGCGTGCTCCCATGGGGGAAATAGTTCGATAGCTCAGCCACCTTCTCGCTCGCCGCTGATTCAAAGCAATGGCTACTTCTCCCTCTCGTGCGTTGTGTATGTCCAGCTGCAGCGCCACGGCCGCGGGTAGCAAAAACGTTGGTTATATCTGTAAATGGTGGTCAACGCAGCGTTAACTTTGCATTAACCCCCTTCTCGCCACGTATAATTCGGGTCACTATTTAACCGTTTGAGTGCCAGATGGGTCGTGATGTCCGAGTGGCACCTCTGGCAAGAAAGCTCACTTGTGACCGCGGTGGCCATTTTGGAAGAAATGAAACATGAGACATCTTCCTCCTCCGTTTCCTCACTGGTAAGATCGTGTCCTGCGCTCCATGGGAACAGACAGACCGGTTTGAGGATGACGTAGTCACTATGACACTGGCCCCCTGGAGTGCCAGTGCGCAGGACGTAGTGACTACGTCCTGGGAAACTCAACAGGTTAAAGCCGCAATTCCATGAAAATTTCAATTGAGGGTTTTTTACAGGATTGGAACTGGTGGTGCTCTGGAGCTGGCCCACGGTATCTATGGACCCCCCTAGTTCTTGAGATACTTATCAGTGTTTAAACAGGGCATTTAAACGGCTGTCCCATGGGCCCACAGAAAGCTGTTTTGATATTTTGGGTTTCATTAGTGTGAGGAAGGTTACTGACCTTGCAATGTAAAGCTGGTAGTGGCCACAAACCAGGTACACAAAGTAGGTTTGCTGACCATGCAGTTCTGTAACCCAGGCTTTTCTGTACAAACTGTGCAAAACGGCAGGTGTAAGCTTATAGGGGTCCATGTTAAAATGGATAAGAAGCAAAAAGTGATGCGCTGTGAGTGCTCATTTGCATGTCATTACCCAGAATCCCTGGCTTCAGTGGAAGCATTGTATGCTGAGTGACTGGGGAAAGGGTGGTTCGCGGACACATCTGAGACATGTGAATGTGCTCACAAGTGTTTGTTTAAGTTCTTGTGTGGGGGACGGTTTTTGTCACCTTTTTACTCACCATAAATTACTTTGAGAATGTTGTGAAACTCACTATTTTAAAGTTCAAATTGTATGTACCTTTTAGAATACAGTCTCTACTCTACTTTAGAGATGATGTACCGTAGTACCCAAGTGGTGCTATTTCATAACCGCTGGAAGACACCTTACCATTGAAGTAAATGGGCCATACAGTGTCCTATGGAATAACAGCACTTATTAAATATGGCCCCCTTTATGTAACCCTGAATCGGTAAGATTCATAGGCTGACTTGCACATGTTCAGTGAAGATGATCTAGGCACAAATAACGAGAGAGAAAAGGGGGGGGGCAGAGAGAACAGAGCAGTATGTCTGGACTTGGCCTCTGTAAGAGGGTACTTGTGATGGTGAGGAGGTAACCTTGAGGTCCATACTTGAAAGCCACAGATGCTGCCAGGAGGTGTGAAGAATATTTGGGCAGGATAGCTAGGTGAAGTACCCACGTCCTTGGATCAATGCAAGCCGTTCCGGCTAGCATTCGCCTTCCCAGACCTGGAGGCACTTAGCCCCTTGGGTGGCTTCTGCATAGCTAAGATGGCAAACTTGTGCATGCCCTTGTTTCATTCAGAAGATCTGGTTGCCCAGCTTCAGAAGACTGGCAGCCATCTGATTGGCTGGTTGGAAAGTTCCCATGCTGGGATTGGCTGTAGTATTTTGTGAATGAACTCCAAAATACTATAAGAAACCCTGCAGCCAATCCGGACGACAGATTCTAAGTGCCAAGACTGCAGCGGCAAATTTGAAATCATCAAAAGATGCTCTGAGAGAAATACCAGCGAGCCGGCTTGAGAAATTTCAAGGCAAGATAGAAAGTCCAACTTTTCCGGGCCAACTTCTGAAAAGAGAACGTAGCAGTTGCAGCTGGGATTGCAAGCCGATAAGAGTACCAGGACGCTTAGTACTATCTCCCAGTCAAGGGATTTCGGCAATTCCGGAGCAGATACAGCGGTGGCGTCAGGAACTTCATGCCGATTTGAGTTCCAGGACATTTCAGGCAAAGTCCCGGTCAACCTAAAGACTTTGTTTTATGGACTGTTTCATCTAGGAAAGGCTAGTATTGCAGCCCAGACACCCAGTAAGTATGTTTTCTCTTGTATTTTGTAATCCACTGTGTGTACGTCTGTTTCTATGGAATAAATGACAATTTGTTTTACTATTTGGTTTTGCTCAGGGCTATGATCCCGGTATAAAATGCCTGGTCTCCCGTGACAGTAATGAATGCACTCACAATTAAGTGGAGAATTAATGCCTTTATCAGGAACAGTGATGATATCAGCGTGGGAACGAACCAAGGATTCTCTATTTAAGATGTTGTCTTGCTGCGTATTGTGTGCGTTGTAGCCGTGAAGAGATATATATATCCACTTCCTCTGGCAGTAAGGTGGGAGGGTAGGTGGAAATCCTCTGCCATGCCAAGCAGATAATAAACTCTTTATGGATTTACACCAGTTCTCAACTGGGCAACTTGTAAGGATGCATGTGTTTGTTAAGGGGACTGTCTGATATATAACTGTGAATTTTCATTGTGGCAGCCCTTCCCTATACACCAGTAGGTGTTAATTCCCAGACACACTTCAACTGTCAAACAACAAGTCTTCATGCCTTCCACCATTCCATGATTTACCCAATACTACATCTTCTACATGTTTTATTTCCTTCCCACCATTTTACTTTCTGTCAATTTCTTCATCTTTCTCGTTCTGTTCTCTCATTTATTTTCAGTCTCTAAATGTTTTCTCTTTCTATTCATTTTTCTCCCTATCTTACTTTATCCTCTCTCTATTAATAGGACTTAGATTAAGATCTAATAACAGTCGTGTGTATGTATGTAAATGGTTTTGAAGCAAAAGGTGGCCCTGTGTGCTCATGTGCAGGTCATTTCCCAGAATCCCTTGCTGCAGTGGAAGTGCTGTGTGCTGGGTGATAATGGTGAAAGGCAGGGTTGCAGACCTGTCTAAGACATGCAAATGAGCATACAGTAATATTTCTATTTGCTATAATATATATATATATATATATATATATATATATATATATATATATATATATATATATATATCACACACACTTCTGTTGAACAAGGACCCTGTGCGGTCTGAAATATAGCTGTTGATTTTTGTACCTGCCTTGTTGCATTGAGTAAATATTTTTTGTACTCTGGAGTGCTGTGATCTCTCTCTCTCCTATTTTCCATTTCTGCTTACTTCCTTTCTCTCTATCTGGATACCTTATGTCTCCCTCTTTATGGACTTCCCACAGGTCAGAGCCACAGATATATTAATCAAAAGCGTTAGCGTTAGACGGTCACAGAGCTCACAGTGTGTGAAGAGAAGACCTGCACTTATCTCTCTGTAAGAAGTCAGGAACATATTGTACAAAGAGGATATTGCAACCCTCCCACTCCTACTATAAAATAAAATTAGCTAAAAATGATTTCACACTACAATGTAGTTTTGGTATACAGTAAGCAGCAGCATCGCATAATACACCCACTATACACAAATTGCTATGGCAAACCCACAATTTACAGCAGTTTCTCCACTCTCTCCTCAGCAGCAGAAATGTAAAGAGACGTATTTCAGCATGTGCTATATATATTCCCTCAAACAACATGTGGAGAGACACCTGAGCACAAAAGGACCACATCTAAGATACATGCGATATATGTTTATAGGAGTCATTTGCAGGCATACCCCGCATTAACGTACACAATGGGACCGGAGCATGTATGTAAAGCGAAAATGTACTTAAAGTGAAGCACTACCTGTCACGGTAGCTTGTGACAAGATATAATGAACACCAAATATCTGGGTTGAACTAAACGAGGCTTAGATATAATAAAATATAATTTATTCCGTTAATAAGGTGAACACAGCAACATAGTACAATTAACAGACAAGAAGGTAACACTTACTTAGGGTTGGGGGATGGAGAAGTATCAGCTAGCAATTCTCCAGCAATCCGGTGACATCCCAGGCGGAATCAGAAGAACAACTAAAAAATGTAGGGTTGACAGTTTATATACCCTTGTAACCCTATTCTTAACATTGAATACAGACTATTGGTGGACAATTATCTGTATTCAATCCCTAACGTGTAGACACAGATTAACCCATGCCCCCCAGCTAATTAGCCCATGTGTGCTGGGACTCTATGGGTAGCCCCATAATTAAATCAGGGGCGACGACCAGTCTATCAAATGAAGTATCTGCATTGTTTGTAGGTGTAGACATAACACTTACAAACCGCTACAGTTTGATGATTCTCCACCCTCAGGTAACAATTAGAGTGGCATAGTCTGTTGATTAGTACTTGATCTGTTGATTAGTACTTAGTGTAATCAGGCAGTTAACTTTTGATCACAGTGCTTAGGCTCAATCAGCCGACTGCCCTTCATGACCTATTAGCATAGCAGATGGTCTGCATTTCCAGAGCAGATCCAAAATACCATACATATATACTTTAATATCTACACATATTAATAAGTTCCATTCTGGTGGGCTCAGTGGGTCAAAATTTGACAGTTTTTAATGCCTACAGTGACTCCACATATTGGCCAAATATCAACTCTCTGTGACCTCCAGAACTGGAGATACAGAAATGCACTTTAAAACATTAAAATACAGGATTATAATGAAACATGGGAACAGGGGGACATACATTTTCCTGACATGACAAGGTGTAAGCCACATTCCTGGACCGCAGTCCAGTTAACCCCTTGCCTCCCTGGTGAGGTCAGGGGGTGACCATATGGGGTGCAACCCCTTTTATACCGGTCCAACCCCCTCTCCCTCTACACTACCTTTTCCCCACTTGTTGATGCATGTACTGTACTGCAATCATCATATAGGTGCATAACTGATGTAAATAACGCATTTGTAACAGGCTCTAAAGTCTCCCCACCTGCGCACAGCTTCGGTACAGGTAGGGAGCTGGTATTGCTGTTCAAGACGTGCTGACAGGCGCATGCGTGAGCTGCCGTTTGCCTATTGGCCGATATGTCTTTACTCGCGAGTGTACTTAAAGTGAGTGTCCTTAAACCGGGGTATGCCTGTAAATATATGTTGCATATCTCTCTGTCTGTCTCTCTCCACCTCTCCCTAGGTCTCTCTCTCGGTCTTGAGCTCCTGGATGAATTGAATGTGCGAATATTGGCGGCCGGCGATATGGCATACATTAAAACACAGGTACGGTAGACAAATGTCCTTGAATATTTGGCGCGAATATTTGCATCAACGCCATATTCACGGGTGAAGTCGAATATAAGCGAACAATTTGCTCATGTCTTCTCGGGACACCAGCCAGACCAGATTTAAGGAATAATCATTGAATTACCAAGTACACACAGGGCCGCCAACAGAAATCGTGGGGCCTGGGACAAACATTTTGAGCAGTTCTGGAGTTGATTCCAGGTGTGGCATTCGCATTTGGAAGCGGTTGCTGGGAACCCACAACATGCGGTCAAAGGAGCTCTCAATGCAAGTGAAACAGGGCATCCTTAGGCTGCAAAAAAAAAGAAAATCCATCAGAGAGATAGCAGGAACATTAGGAGTGGCCAAATCAACGGTTTGGTACATTCTGAGAAAAAAAGAATGCACTGGTGAGCTCTGCAACACAAAAAGGTCTGGACGTCCACGGAAGACAACAGTGGTGGATGATCGTAGGATCCTTTCCATGGTAAAGAAAAACCCCTTCACAACATCCAGCCAAGTGAAGGACACTCTCCAGGAGGTAGGCATATCATTATCCAAGTCTACCATAAAGAGAAGACGTCACGAGAGCAAATACAGAGGGTTCACCACAAGGTGCAAACCATTCGTAAGCCACAACAATAGGAAGGCCAGATTAGACTTTGCAGGGCCCGGGTCGCCAGTACCATTTGTCCCCCGCTGTTGGCGGCCCTGAGTACACATGTTTATACTTACTGTATCATATATAGAACTGTGTTATTGGTTGGTGCTAAGTAACAATCTCACAGCCATTTACATATACTATTATGCTATCTTTGACAAAGTGCCCGTCGGCACGAAACGCGTCAGAGCGTTCTCCTCGAGGTACTTGCAGTTGGTTTTATGGATTGCAGACTTCAATAAATAATTTTTAAGTGACCCAGCGGTATCGGCTTCTCTTTGACACCTGTGTGAATGCAGTGCACGGTTATGTCCTCCTAGATGGGAGAAACTCTACCCTACTATTACGCTAAACCCTACATTTACACATGAAATGTATAAGACATATGCTGGTAATAAAGCTCTCATACATACATATACAGAGATTGCGTAGTAAACGTGCTATAATGTAATTTACCTAATATGATTATTACAGAGGCTACGTATTAATCACCTGAAATTAACAACAAAACGTTATTGTTTTCTCCTGGCATTTACAGCAAGTCAATCAATTATTCATCAGGTTTCTGATCTGCAAAAATAGCCAAAGGTTAATGCCATTTCCGTACCTGCCAACCAACTCCAGGTCAACAGCGTGATATTCCGATTTGCTGGCAAATTGAGCACGCTCTAAAGTTAAAAAATTTTGTTTACCCAAGCACCAAGCGTGGGTGAGCGTGTGTGCCCGCGCATGAGCGAGTGCGCACAGCGTGACCGTGATGATCCACTTTGACTAAGGTAAGCGCGCCAAGCGCCAGCGGGGACTCAGCCTTAGTCTGTTTCCTGTGTTCCTTGTAATTTCCCTTGCTTTCCCACATCGTTGGGTTCCTTCACTTACAGTATATGGGAATGTGGGATACCGTGTTTTAGCATTACAGTACCTTGCTTATATTGTCTCAGCATTTGTCGGACTTCATAAAAAATTGGAGGATTCTCTTTGCACATCACTTACGTGAATTGCAGTTTTTTCCTGATGGCTGTGGGTATTGCTTCAATTTGTATTATTCTATTAGATGCAACTTGCTTCCATTTTGTAGCAATCCTCCGGTTTGTGTATATTTATCAAAGATTTCCAGCTAGAAAAATGGGGGGAAACCACTGAATATTCAGTACAAATGTATTTCTTTGATAAACATCATACTGCTTCTTGCCCCAGCTTTGTAGCAGAGAGACTTTGATAAGCAGACGTCTTGAGTTGTTCAAAATACCTCTTTAAAAGGGTCTCATGCTAAATCTTTAGGTTATCAACGAAAACAAAAAGGTGTATTTTTGCACACGTATTACCTGTGTAACGAGTATTCCCCCACCCCCAATCGCAGATAGAGTGCATGTGAGGGGGAACCTATATGTTACCTGGTGTGGTGCGTATACCTGCAGGTTCACAGGAGGCCTGAGCCTCCGCTGATGGGAACCTGGGGTGCTTCTCTGGAACGTTCTCTCGTCGGTCAGCGCCTTCACCTATGTAGGATTCTATAGGAATCTAGAATGGCCCTAGTTTAGGAACCCACCCAGAAACTACATACACCAGGGTTATGGCTAAAAGGTTTACTGGGCGAGCAACACAACACACAGTATCATACTACAGAGTATCAACAGCTCTATACATAACATAACATAATACACATCAGCATACACAACAATATATATAGGTCACCTTCTGCCTTTAGCTGGTGGCTATACCTTGCCCCTACTACTGGGCTGTAACTTCTTAGCCCCTAACTGGGCTATACCCTACACCCACTTCCCAACCCCGTGTCCAGAGAGTCCAAGCACACCCAAGTGTGTGAACAGTCACATATGAGGAGCAAGGTAAAGTTGGTGCACGTGTGGAAGGTTGTAAATACCTGCCCAGTTGTCCCTGCACCTGGGTGTTTTCGCAAAGGGTCTACCGGCGCCGCTTGGTCCAGCGCTGATCGGTACCTCCATGTGGGATGGGGTCCAGCCGGACGTCCCACCGTAAGGACAGTCTCTGGATCAGCAACACAGCTTACAGGAACATGCAGCAACACTATCACTGGGTCCCTGCCTTAAGGAACAAGCAGCCTCTCTCTCTCCCTGCACTAAGGAACAAGCAGCAGGTCCTCTCACTAGGTCCCTGCCTAGCACATAGCTGAAGGGGCACAGGGTCCTTACCTAAGGGCCTGTCTCTATGACCACCCACCCTCACTAGTGGAGAGTCAGGGCCTCAGCTCTAGCCCGGGGGATTTCTGGCCTAGGGCAGAAGCTTGCAGCTCTCTGCCCCCCTTCCTTCCCCCACTGTCTCCTCAGCCTGACTGACTCATGTGCTTCACAGTCTGCTGCCTGACTCTGCACACAACAATGTATCCTTCTCCAGCAGGAGAAGCTGCAAACTCTACTGGCTGTCTGGCTGCATGTGACAGGGATCATAGGGAAGTCCCCATAGGCTGCTGGGAGTTGTAGTCCCTTAGGGGCCTCTTTGACATTAGGACTGCGTACGCTATGGGTACTGCGCACGCGCGACAATGTAATGGCCGCCGCTAGCTCTCACTGCGCCTGCGCTACCTGTAATGGCCACCGCAATCCCTCCCTGCGCCTGCGCGAACTATGGGGGCCCGCTGCACCTCACGCGCTCTTCTGCTCTTCTCCTACTGGTACTAAGATGGCCACCGCGGCTATCTGCGCATGCTCAACCCTGCGTGCTTGCACAAGCATCCCCAACGTGGCAACGCCAACCAACATGGCGGCGCCAACCGGGAAAAGTCGCCGTTCCCTTCCCCCACTGCCACAGGGGTAAGGGAGGGGGCAAGGGGAGATTAGGGGAACCGGGAGTGACCCCCTTACACCTGTGTTTTGCCGTTTGGAGGCGCTGAGATTGGAGAGTCACTGACCTCTGTTACGGGTTGTCATCACGGTCTTGCGTTAGCTGCTATTCAAATTAATGGTGGGTGACACAGGATCGCGGTGTGAAAACCCTATACATGAGATGAATTCATCCCAGTGTTTGATAATCACCCCCCCCCATACATATAAAAAAAAGTACCCCCCCCCAATACATATAAAAATACCCTCCCCAATACATGCATATAAAAATACCCACACCCCCAAATACATATAAAAATACACCTGCCAATACATATAAAAATACCCCACCCCACCATACATAGAGAAATAGCTCCACCCCCAATACATATAAAAATACCCCACCCCACCATACATATAGAAATACCCCCACCCCCAATACATATAAAAATACACCCGCCAATACATATAAAAATACCCACCCCCCCAAATACATATAAAAATACACCCGCCAATACATATAAAAATACCCACCCCCAAATACATATAAAAATACCCACCCCCCAAATACATATAAACATACCCACCCGCCAATACATATAAAAATACCCCACCCCACATTACATATAGAAATACCCACCCCCCAAATACATATAAAAATACCCACCCCCAAATACATATAAAAATACCCACCCCCCAAATACATATAGAAATACCCCCCTCCCCATATAAAATTCAGACTTGCCATGGGGATGGTCTCAGGCCCGGTGTCTGAGGGGAGCACGGTGGCTGAACAAAGTAGTTGCCGTCGGGCACCGGCTCTCCCCAGATGCAGGCCTCTCCCTCACTCTGTCCCACGCCGAGCGTCAGAGAGACCCGGCGAGTGCCAGCATCAGAAGTTCAGAGTGGGACAGAGCGAGGGAGAGGTCGGCATCTGGGGGAGAGCCGGGGACCCGGCGGCAACTAGTTTTTCTGGCAGCCGAGCACCACACCCCCCCTCCATTTCCGCCGCAGCCACGGAGACGCTTATCCCAGCTCTGCCACCGCACGTTCAGAAATGTAATACCTTTTTTACCAGACGCAGGGGCAAAATACCAGTCTCTCCAGTTCAAAACCGGACACATCCCATCCCTATCTCTAGATCATCATCATAATAATATATAAAGTGGTCTGTGTTTATTTAAAGATTGCAATTTATTTAAATACAGTATAAGCAGAAGCCCACTGCATAAATGGGATTTAAAATGCAATGTGGTCATCTTCAGTTTCAACACAGTTCTGCTGTGTGTGCCCAGTAAAATGCACTTAAAAGATGAAACTACAATAATTTGTTACTTATAAGGACAACAGTTCTTTAGCTTTGACAAATTATGAAGCGTCTTGCTTTTCCAGACCCGTTACAACTTCCCAAGGGATCCCGATAGTTTTGTGCCTCGGCTGCAGGCTGACACCTTCAGCAAGGGGTGCTGAGTTATTGCCAGGTTAAAAGCTTATGATGGTGTCAGTATCGGAAGATGTGTTATTATTGTGTTATGAAAGTCCTATTGCCTGGACATATTAGCCTTGTGATCAATCACAGCTGACAGGGGCTCTTTAGCTTGTCACACTCGGTATGTCTTGAAATCTTCAGACGGCCACTAACTGGCAAATTGCTAATTTAATTCCTGCCTAACGTGGTTAGGAGATGCATTAGTTCCAAATGGGGCCAGAGGTCTTATTCTGTCTCTGCGTTACAGTGTCTCCCTATGGTGGGAGGTGCAGGCTTGATGGGCAAAAGGTCTCTTCTGTCTCAGTGACCACTTTCGCTGTGCCAAAGGTCCATCTCTCTATGTGTCAGTATCAGCCGTTAAAACTTATTTTGTTCTTTGTCGTATTCAGTATCTCTACCTACTTTTTTATTTCTCAATCAAAGTTTCCACTTTCTTTTTCTTTTAAGAAGAAAATAGGTGTGGATACTTTTTTTAAAGCTGCAATCCAAGCAATATTCTACGTGGTTTTTTTTTTGTTTTTTTTTAAATAAATCCGTTCTGTATTGTGAGAAAATACTTGTAGCTTTAAAAAAAAAAACAACAACAAAAAAAATCGGAATTACATTTTTAATGTATTATAATGTAACAAGCCCTTTTTGTTTCTATAGCAACCATTTACAAAGTCACACTGACTGCAGAATACTCCTGCAGACATTTAGTGAACCCCCCGAGCCGAATCTCCGCCGATCGATCACAGAAGAACGGGTCAATCGGCAACTCGGCTAATTACTTATCATTGTGTGGATTGTATTGATGCACATATTAAAGGGGAGATAAAAAAAATAAACGTCAGCTTGAAATGCTGCTTTAAAAGGGGATCGCTGCTTTCCCTAACCTACGTGCACAAACACTTTGGAGTCATTATTTATTCAAGTCTCACAGCTGAAAGCAGGGGCAAAAATACTGCCCCAGATTCATCAACAGAAACAAAAGCACGTTGGTTTCAACTAATTTGGAGGTTTTTCTGTCCTAGTTTTTTAGCTGCAAGTCCTTGATAAATAACCCCCCTTTGTGTAGGCTTTGTGGCTCACTTTGGCATTAATGGGAGCCAAATCAATTACTTTGGTTAACCCATTTCCAATCCTCAAAACTCCCCCAACAGGTCAGGTTTTAAGGATATCCCAACTTCAGCACAGGTGGCCCAGTTGAAGATTGAGGCAAATGTGCTGAAGCAGGGACTGATTGTGCATCTGTGCTGAAGTCGGGAGAATATCCTCAAAACCTGAACTTTGGGGGTGGGGGGGTTGGACGACTGGAGTTAAGCATCCCTGCTCTATTCAATACACTTAGGCCTCGTCCAGAGTGGAAACAGACGCGCTGGCGCTCCAGCGCTGCGCCCTGCTTGGCCGGGCCATTCCTGGCCGGCTAGGTGCGCGCGCGTCTGTGGGCGCGGCCATGACGTTACGGAGCTTGTTTGCCCTCATTGGGCGAACCGCTCACGTGACGCGCTTGCGAGCAGCAAAATCAATTTTGCTTCCTCGGCAAGCGGCTGAGCGCCGAACAGGTGCGCCCGCTCACGCAGGCCACGTGCATCGTCGCAACGTGTCCAGCGTGAGCGCGCGCGCCCGCTCAGCACCACCCTGGACGAGGCCTTAGAGAAATGCATTTTTGGGATCGCAAAAACTTTTCCAACCTCTTTATCGCTGTATAAATCCCTCCTACCTCTTCCAACCTCTTACCCCATTAAAATGTTGAGTTTTATTTGCCCAATTTTATCAGCCAAATATTCAAGTGAATGAAGCAGCTAAGAAATGTGTGAAATGGAAAAAAACAAAAAACACATAAGAATGCTGAAGGGCTCACATTTTTGTTCAATTGTGCTAATTTCACTACTAAAGATGCCCTGTGTATATTCATTTTTAATACTGTATTGGTTTGTAATATAATGCTGGCATCAGTAATGAAAGGCTTGAATTATCAACCGCTTCATTGTTCTTACCATATAAGCCGCCCTATTTAGAATAAAAAATATGCAGAAGTAGTTTATTAAGGAAATAATGGGACCCCATACCTCAGGGGATCTCAACTCCTGCCCCCAAGAACCCGGCAGCGGGTCAGGTTTTCAGGATATCCCAGCTTCTGTACCGGTGGCTCAATCAGTGGCTCAGAGCCACTTGTGTGGAAGCAGGGAGCCACTGATTGAGCCACCAGTGATGCAGCAGGGATATCCTGAAAACCCGACCTGTTGGCGGGGTCTTGAGGACTGGAGTTGTGAACCTCCGGGTTAACCCCATCAGTGCTGGAGGGAGGGGCACTGTAGCAGAACTAATGCAAAAAATAGCACCAGATTTATCAATGAAAATAATATTTTTGAAAGCAGTTAGATTTTATTCATTGATATATTTTAGTTTGTTTTGCACGAGTTATGCTGTTGGTAGACATTGCTAAATAACCCCCCCCCAGTATATGATGTGTATTCATTGTTAATTGTCGCTAAATGTTGTTTTGAAGCCACAATTCGAAAAGCTATAAAACATATTTTGAATTGTGAATCAAATATTAAAAATGGTAGAGGTGTTTCCTGGCTTAGCATAATATATCATGCAAAATGGGACATCAGCTATTTATAGATATATACTGCCAACTAATATACTGTAATAGCCCCAGCAGTATTCTATACGATCTTCAGTATGGCTATACCTCACAACTACAGTATGGTCAGTGATAGGAATATTGAGTAGGGGGCTTCTACTAAGGCAAGCTGCACCACTACTTCCCACACTGGATTTGGAGATTACTGTGATCCAGAGTAAGGGATAAGAAGGATGAGTATTACTCTGAATGAGTGAGACTTGACATATCTGGCTGTGTGAGGAGAATGAGAAAAGACATGGCTAAGAGTGAGACAGAAGCTCCCTCAGACCCATGCAGATGAAAGAAAAGCCAAAGGAGAGGAAGAGAGAGAGGGGGGGAGAGATGAGGCTGACATGAGACATATTGATTGGTAATAGGCAGACAGTAACAAAGTATTCCCTAATTAGTTGTTAAATGCCATCCCAGAATAAGGGAGTTCACTGTCAGGACTGCGGTGATCTGTAATTCTGATTGATCTGATTTTTAAGATCATGTCTTCCCACGGGGATCAGAATAAAATAGAGAGTCAGAGGGAGTTCTGCAGACTGTGTCCTGACGGAGAGTGACTTAACCCTTCAGGGCTAGGAGACCTGCAATGTACTGCTCTGTCACATACACCACACTTATACACACCTGTACTTACACATTACTAACACACTGGTAAATTATGCACAAATCTACTGACACACACATAACATGTCTACGCAGGCCCGTATACATACAAACCTGCATCAGCATGGTTAAATGTTACACAGATGTACACATTAGGTCGAGACACACACATTTGCTTATGTAGCCCCTCTACCCCCACCCAATCGCAGATCAGGTCCCCTAGGGTGTTCTATGGTCTGGCTACATGTCTCTCTGTGGTGCATACCTGCTGGCAACAGGAGGGCCTGAGTCTCCCGCGATGACATGGGGGACAACAGGACAGGCTTCTGGGGTGGATGCCTTCGTTCTTCTTCTAATGGTGCAGCGCCTCCATCTGTAGTAAGCCCCAGGGATACGGGGTGGAATCCCTACCGCAGAATCCCCTCCCAGGGATGAGAGATTCCAGTCTCCACACAAGTGTAATGGGTATTCTGTATGGCCTGACCCCCCAATCTCATATTGGCCCCTGTGGTCTAACCAGCCCCCATTACATGGTTGTGTCTGGTGGTGCACCTGTTGGCAACAGGACTCCTGAGTCTCCCGCATGATGGTGTTTGGGGATTGTCAACCCAGACAGGCAGCTGAGGTAGTGTGTACGAGTCCTACCTATATCAAGTGCAGTGTCTCCACCTCATCAGGATCCCTGCGTCCGCATGGGGATTGTTCTGATGAGGAACTCCTCTGTGGTGCCTTCCTCTGCAGAGTAATTCCAGACTCATACATGAGGGTATCTTTTATCAAGGACAACTTTATTGGCATGGTGGTATGGGCCAGCTGCCCCTCACAGCTGGCAGCTCAGCCGCTCATCTCTCTGCTGCACTCCATTAGGAAGGTTCCTTCTCCTCTAATAGAGTTGCTCTCCACCTCTCCCCTAACAGAGATTCACCAGCGTGTCTATCTGCTTTTAGCTGCACAGACTCACAGCTCTTGCATCAGCCTCTGCAACACTGTTGCAGACCTCCACATGATTCTTCTGAACAGAGTCAGAACACCAACAGGACTGAACTCCTAACTTTAGGCAGTGCTGTGTCTTATATCACCTCCAGAAACAGACACCCTCGGTGTCACTTCCTTTGGGACATATGACACCTCACCAGGGTTTGAGGGCAAACCTCCATGATTGTTACTGGCAACCCTGCATACTTACCAGGATTACTGCCAGCATGAAAGAGATATGTACACCAATTTTACACATGGCTACACAAGTATTTTATAATTAGCAGCAGCTCTTTATTTCTCTCTCTCTTTGCAGCATACAATCAGGTATCACATAGGAACCAGCAGCCAGCTGTACTCCTGTAGGATGTCCCTGTCTCCACTCTGGGCCTGAGGAGCACCCAGAGTGGGGCTAGCTCTTCCCTTACCCCCTAGGCAGGGTAAGAGGTATTTGGTCCACCTATAACTCACTATCCGCTCTACTCATCTCCTAGCTAACTAACTCTCTTGGACTCAATACTTAGACTCTCAGACTAATCACTAGACTTCTTAGATTAACACTGCTCTTTATGATTTCAGCAGGCACCGCCCCTGTGTCTCTTGATTGGACACAGGGTCAGGTAACCTATCTTCACCAATCAGGGCAAGTGCTTGAAGTGGGGGAAACCCATGATAACTCCTGGCAAACCTGCCCCTACAGGGATTACTGCACAGGAGGAGGATAGCAATATAGCCCCTAATCTTACCAGGGCTACACTTATATTCGTATGTCCTCACACAAAATATACACACACAGCTGCCATACAACATGCCCATAATGACCTATTCCTACAGTTAGCTATGCACACTCATATCAAAACATAAACATACAGATGTAGCCAATACTATTGCAAGTAGAGTCACGCTCCCACGGGTGAAAAAGCGTGATAAACCGGCAACATTCACGCGCGTGGCTGGTTCAAAGTAATGGCCGCTACTCCTGCTGGTGCAATGTCTTTATCCCGCTGCAGCACCCCATGGGTTGCGACAACGTTGGCTTTATCTGTACAGTATGCATGAAAACTGAATCCGACAAAAATGCCCTAAGCTTTTCCATGCAACGATTCTTTCTGTCCTGTTGTTTGTAAAGTGCCTTTATGGTATTAATAGCCTGTATTTAAAATTGTGCGTATACTTATAGTGCTGTGTGAATGGTTGGTACTGTAGGAAATATATTCCTATATTGTTATAGTATGCCTACATACAGAACAGCGGCCTTTATTATTCGAACATTTCACTGAGCCGTTTCAGTGTGCTTTGCTGTATTCCACGCGTCATTCACACCGCCAATCACACAAGGCACACGTGTTTATCGCGGTTGCTTTGTTTGAATTTCATGGATTCTGCTTCTTTGGGTGCAGCTCTTCGCATATCCGTGGCAGCAATGAATGAGTTGTAATGTGTACAGTACTGTGCTACTGTGCTACTGTGTCAATTTCAGGTATTTAAAAACCAGAACACTAAAATGCCATTTTCTGCACTCGCGTCTTAAGGTGGTACGGTTGGAAGAAATCACGTGCCATGCATGGGTATTCCGAGGTATACAACGCGTGAAATGTTCGAAGAACGGCCGCTGCATCTGTACATTCATTCACACAACATATACAGTACATGTGTACACATATAGTACACACTTGGTGATGGTACTATACATACACCTGCAGCTATATACATCAACATGCATATTCACTCAAATACACTTATGCATGAACTTCATAAACATACGCACTTGCACACAATTCACTATACAGACACACAGTATAAAAATCTACATGCACTCATCCTCCTCTGTCCCCTCTCCTCTTTTGGGGATAGGAATTCGCACACAATATCACCTCCATCTCTGTGAAATGAAGGGATTAGCCGTGTAAATGTTCCCTGTGCCCCAGATCCGGACATCAAAGAGTAGGCTCTGCCCCCCGTCACTCCGAAAATCCTACACATCACAGGCAGGCCGCCAGCTTACACACGGGAGCTCTGCATCTGCAACAGGGCTTCGAGCCCTGCATCCCAGCTACAGATTAGGAGGGATTTATACAGAGATAAAGAGGATGTAATGAGAGGAATGTCTCTCTCTCTCTCTTAACTCTTAACCTCTCTTGTCCCTGAGATCTATACGCTCAGTTCATTGCAGGAGTTTAGTTACTGTCAAAGAACCTTATTATAGCGAAGAATATATTAATACAATACAAATATATATTACATATATACAGTATATTACATATATATGTAATATATTGAAGGAGGTGTGTTGTCATAAGATAATTTCCACCTCAAATGCCATAATTATAAAGGGGGTATAGTACTATTAAATATATAAATAACTATATATATATACACACACACAAACAACAGAAATAAAACAGCGCGAAAGGTGATTAAACAAAGGTGACAAAATATACTAGTTTAGAAATACTAGAGAGCAAATTTTGACTTCAGAAGGAACACTTGAATAATATATATATAAATCTATGGAGGCGAATAAAATATACTTATGGATATAAAAGTCCAAGCTGTTAAAGTAGCCACCACAGTTGAACCTTTAGGAGTCAGAGGCTGCCCTCTACACAGGGAAAAACTAATCCCGAAGATATCTAAGAAAAGGGAAAAAAAGAAAGGTGCACTCTCCTGGTGTGATATAGCTTGAACAATTTAATATAGGGTTAAAAACATCAATAGTTGAACTCACAAACGTCGGATTTCAAATAGCATTTCTGAGTACAAGACTCAATGATCCATCCCCGTCACGGCTGTATACACTCCACGGTGTGTCCTCGTATCTCATCAACAGTGTGTGTTGTTCTCCGAAGCTAGATACCGGAAGTAGTGCCGGAGCATCACAAGCTCAGTCCCCCGGTCAGATGGTCACAAACCCAAAGGATCCACCGATTTTCCTCGGGATGGTCCCTGAGTGGTAGATCGGATTATCCTGGTCTGAGCTCACACTCCGCTAGTTCGTGCTGCTAGTGCAAACGCCTTCACTGGGGATCCGAATCGCCTTACGTGTTTCGTTCCATTTGTGCAACTTCGTCAGAGACCTTCCGCACTCTTAACGCATAGAAACCAGCTGAAACAGATTAGTTGCTTGTACTAATGAATAATACAGCTCAACCCCGTTATAACGCGATACGTTACAACGCGAATCCGCTTATAACGCGATTCCGGCGTGGCTCCCAATTTTCCTATTTATGAATACTTTACAACACAATTATTGGTGTCTTAAATACTTTATTGTACAATGCATACAATTGTACATTATTTATAACACGATTAGTTTATAAAGCGATGTGATACTTTGGACCCCACAAACAGCGTTATAAAGGGGTTGAGCTGTATTAACTCAATATGCGTCCAGAGTGTGGTGGTAGCAATCACACCTTATAAATGCACAACATGAATGATATCAAAAGCAGAACAATGTTAGCAATAATACAAATTGATGACTAGTTGCTAAATATTAAAAATCTACATAGGTGAATGAATCACTAATAATCAAATAGAAATGAGCCATGGTAGGGTATAAAAACTAAGTTATTAGTAGATCTAGACTCAAGGCATTCTAGAACAGTACTCTGGAATTAGATAATTTCACTTAGAATGTTTATTTAAAGCTGCAGTTCAGTCTTTTTTTTTTTTTTTTTTTTTACATTTATTTTTTTACTTCAATAGTTTCATGTGTGCAATCTCTAATTAGCTAAAGAACAGTATAGCTGCAGGTCAATTCGTTTTCCATGTATTAATAGGTCGAAATTTGGTGACATATTAAAAGCTGGGATTTGTTTATAATCTGCTTGACTGGCAGTGGAAGCTCATGAATATTCATGAGCATTCCTGCACTGACAAGTGCTAGAGGGAGGGCAGGGCTGACAAAGGGATGTGCCAGGACATGAAGGGGCAGTGCCTTAGCAAATGGCTGTTAAAATAGAATACAAGAAAATTGGTCTTTCAAAGTTGTTTTTTTAAAAACAGAAAATGCTAAAAGTATTTTTTCTTACTACAGAACTGATGTATTAAAAAAAACACACATGCAGGATATTGACTGAACTGCAGCTTTAAGGAACTTGGATGAATTAAAAATCTTATTACAGAAATTCCCTGTCATCAATATTGTGGAATATTTATTAAATTCAGCGCGTGCAGAAAAAGCAGACAGGAACAGATGTATTTAAAATACTGCCATATACCTATGACAGAAATAGAGAAAGGCAGCAGTGCCAAAATGACACATCCTCACTCCCATAATAAACAACTACTTGTTGTAATAGAATCTTGTAAGACCTGGTAAACATGTAAGACCATATAATAATGACAATTTTTCTAATGTGTAACTGACTTAGTCTACAAATAATGAAAATTTAAATATATGCAGAAACAAATTAACTAGTGGCCACTATAGCTACAAAAATAATAATAATTAAATGAGCAATTGCGTGCTCAAAAAATGACCAGGTGTAACACCCACAGACTGATACAAAGGGACCCAGCAAAGGTCTAACCGATGGTACTTGCATCTATATACCCCCTTGGTGACAAAGTGCCCAGTGTATAGATCCAAAAGGTTTCTTGGGCACAAAGCCTCTTGAACCTGTCTCCCCCCTAATACGGAGGGTGGAACGGCTTCCAAGCCTATGATGGTCATAGACTTTGGATCTTTGTGATGTTTTTCCAAGAAATGTTTTGATAGACTGTGTCTTCAGGGCTGGGGTGCCCAGCACAGACACACAGCACTTGGTGTCCTGCTATGGTTGCTGTAGCAGTGTACCCACTTACACGAAAAACTTACTTTGTGTTTGTGTGTGCGGAGGAAGTGCAGTGATGCACAGTTAGTCACTGTCTCTCTTCGTAGAGAAAACGACCTTTGATGAGTAGGCTCCGGCCGGCAACCAAAGTCTCGGACTGTCTTGAGGGTCTTCTGGCCGAACAAAAGAATAGGAGGACGTCCAGAACACTGATGGAGGACGGCATCAAGAAACCTTCGGACATTCCTGGCCATCAGGCTTAAGATACTTGGGAGCAGTAACAGGACTTGTTTGACTTCGGGAGGACAGTCTCAAGCAAGAGCACCCAAGCGGCTTGAACTCACCGGGGAGGGGAAAAAATGTGTCTGGATGCCTCTTACAACGTTTCGACGGTGTTCAAGAAAACTTGTTGCCAACGTACGCATCGTCCTACCAATATAATGTGGTCCACAACTAGAAGAATTTGCATACACCACATAAGTAGATATACAGGTGATATAACCTATCACTATGTTCTGCTTTGTTATCCTCTACGACACTGATGGTTATTACTCACAAGCGTCCTCTTAGTTACATTAGTTTACTTCACTGTTTTTAATTTGCTGGGCGCGAAGATGGTCTTCATATTCCTTGCCCTTTTGAAGACCACTGGAATCTGCTTAGGCAGTTTTGAACCGATACACAGATCACTCGTTAAGATTATCCAATGTTTGTTAAGTTCTCTTTTGAGGTGTGCACATGGGTTATACTTGGTAATAAACTTTGGAACAGCCTGATTGAAATTTACCAAGTTTGTATTCTTATTGCATTGCTTGATACATTTCTTCCTAGATTGTTCTAAAAGACAACCTCTATCCATGTGTTTACCCTACTCTAGAGTCTCGAGTACCTGTCCCCTACCATATCCCTTAGCCAAAAACCTACTTAATAGTAGCTGACTCTGAGTGTTAAAATCAGACTCTGACGAACAATTCCTCCTGATCCTCGGGAACTGACTTCTTGGAATGTTGTCCAAACATCTCTTGTAATGGTTACTAGATGAATGTATGTACCCATTGGTGGACATAGGTTTAAAATATGTTTTTGTACAGATTTTACCATTATCACCAACCGAGAGTTACAAAACCAAAAAAACTATTTTATATTGATCAATGTGATATGTGAATTTGAGATCCATATCATTGTTGCTGAATGCGGAGTGAATGGTAGACCATTCCTCTTGAACCCCATCCCATACAATGATAAGATCATCTATGTACCAGCCATAGAACACTAGTCGCGCCCCCCAGCCGAGCATCCCCCCCAAACATGGAGACTCTCCCAGTCCCATGTCGAGGTTTGTATAGCTGGGAGTGAATCTGGTTCCCATGGCCGTTCCACAGTGTGAGAACTCGGGAGCCGCGCGGACCTCCGCGCACTCTTGCAAGACGCCGGCACACGCGCAGACACTCATCTCCTACTCCGGCACCTGTTGCTGGCTCCTTGGAATCCCGCTCTCTCACGCGCACCTCCTCGCGCACGCGCAGGGCTTCCCCCGCTGGAGCGTCGTCCTCTACTCGCGTGGCACACATGTGCGTACCCCACATCGCGGTATTGGACTCCGGATCGTGTCGTGCGTCATCAGCGCGCGACGCACTTGATGCGCGCGATGCTCCCAAGTGCCGTGTCAAGAATATTCAATCAGTTTCAGCACTCTCACCTGTCTAGCTACCCCCAGCCTATCGCTGTCTCTGCGGAGGCCGCACCTCCGGCTCCACCCCACTTGGGGATTGGCTCCCTCTGCCTATATATGCTCAGCTGTGCCACTGGCACTTTGGCTGAGCATAGATTCTTGTTCCCTGTGCTTACCTCTTCTGTGTTCTAGATATCCTGCCTTGCCTTGTGAATACCTGTGTACCGACCCGGCTTGCCTTTGGACTACCGCTTCTCTGGACTACTGAACTCGGCTCTCTCTGACTCTCCACTCCTCTCCAACCCTGACCACGGCTTTGAACTTCGACGATCCTCCTCTCTCCAAACCTGACCTTAGCAATAGTACCTTCAACGCTTCGGACCTCTCCTGCACGAACTCGGCAAGTATAACGACTACCCTGCTCTCTCCACTCTAGACCCGGCTACCAAAACTATCCTACACTCCGGACGTGGCCCCTGTGTCTGTGGCTGGTGTTTGTCTATTCCCATCTCAGTACCGGGGTCTCATCCTGTTTGTGGTGAGCACGGCGTAACACACAGTTTGTAAATAATACTGATCTTCAAAAAGAAAATAGTTATGTTCCAACATAAATGAAATACTGGAATGAAGGAACTCTCTCTGTGTGGCACATAATGTAACATCTGTTTCCAAGAAGTGTCTGACTGCACCTTCACCTTTCTGATGTTTAATACACATGTAGAGTGAAGCCACATCACACGTAGCCCAAAGGTAGGTGTTTTTCCAAATAATCTCGGAGGTGGCACTGCTGGCTTTCTCTATTTCTGTCATAGGTATATGGCAGCATTTTAAATACATCTGTTCCTGTCTGCTTTTTCTGCACGCGCTGAATTTAATAAATATTCCACAATATTGATGACAGGGAATTTCTGTAATAAGACTTTTAATTCATCCAAGTTCCTTAAAGAAACATTCTAAGTGAAGTTATCTAATTCCAGAGTACTGTTCTAGAATGCCTTGTGTCTAGATCTACTAATAACTTAGTTTTTATACCCTACCATGGCTCATTTCTATTTAATTATTATAGTGATTCATTCACCTACTGTATGTAGATTTTTAATATTTAGCAGCTAGTCATCATTTTGTATTATTGCTAACATTTGTTCTGCTTTTGATATCATTCATGCTGTGCATTTATAAAGTGTGATTGCTACCACCATGGTCTGGACTCATATTGAGTTAATATTATTAATTAGTACAAGCAACCAATCTGTTTCAGCTGGTTTCTATGCGTTAAGAGTGTGGAAAGTTCCAAGAGAATCTTCAGCCCATGACGAAGTTGCACAGATGCAATGAAACGCGTAAGGCGATTCGGATCCCCAGTGAAGGCGTTTGTACTAGCAGCACGGACTAACGGAGTGTGAGTTCAGACCAGGATAATCCGATCTACCACTCAGGGACCATGCATAGGAAATCGGTGAATCATTTGGGTTTGTGACCATCTGATCAAGGGACTGAACTTGCTGTGCACCAGCACTACTTCCGGTATCTAGCTTTGGAGAACAACACACACAGTTGATGAGATACGAGGACAGACCGTGGAGTGTATACAGCCGTGACGTGGACGGATCATTGAGTCTTGTACTCAGAAATGCTATTTGAAATCCGACGTTTGTGAGTTCAACTATTGATGTTTTCATCCCTATATTAAATTGTTCAAGCTATATCACACCAGGAGAGTGCGCCTCTCTGTTTTCCCCTTTTTACTTTTCATATATATATATATATATATAACAAGAAAAAACAGCGCTAATAACAAAATAAATGAAGCATATAAAATAAATGAATTAGTGCATAAAATAAATGATCATAAATTAAAAGACGAAAAGTCCTGTCCAGGAGAAATAGATGGATATGAATAGTCCCAATAATAGAGGTCTATTATTGCCACAATGCAGGTATGGGGGCAACTGCATCTGGGAGAAATCACTCCTCAAGACGAAACTGTAGAAAAAAACAAGAAAACAGTGCACCACACGAGTGTATTACCAAAAACAATGCAATTTATTATTAAAAGTGGAGGGGAAGACAATGCCCACTTCAAGAAGACTAAAATTCAAATTCACATAAAGGTATCTTGGTATCTGTAGCGGTACCGTTTAAATACCCTCTGCCAGCTGAGGGAACCCCCGGATCAGAGAGAACTTCAAAAGCCTCCTGCCAGCTGTACATACACGCCGCTGTGGGAAACCGGAGTCCTCCGACACAAATACCGACAGCTTCAGATTCCGTTTCAAACAGCTATGGAGATGCAGGGCAACCTGTTCCTCTCTCGCTGGCAGCAACGTGTTTGAAGGAGAATCCCTTCGATACACGGGTCGCACCTAAGAATAGCGTAATGACGTCACCCTAAGATGGCTATGTTAACCCGTAAATAGATTGTCATCTTGACGGGTAGGGGCTTAACATATAATATACAGTACACTGCCAGGATGCCCCGACCATCACAGTTACAATCCATGGGATTTGGGGGTTCTGGGCCAAAAAAAGGAAACGTTAATGGAAATGTGCTGATTTGTTTATTAAACTTCTCTTAAGTCTATGAGACTGCTAAAATCAGTGTAACTGACTCCAAATGAATGCGACTTACTGTATATCAGTGAGACTTGAGAGATCTGCACATGGACACTGAGGTCTCACTCTCTGAACTGTATACGTAGCTTTTTTAAATGTTACATTCATCCACATTTATTAGGAACGTTAGTGGCATTTAATTTCAAACATGCACATTTTATATATTTTTTTTTCTTCGGTTTTTTAAAATTCATATCCTAATTTGTAATACGTTATTAAGGCTTTGCCCTTCTCATTAAGGTTAACTGTGTGATGAGTAATATTCCAACTTATTCATTTCAATTATTGTGGATTCTAGGCACAAGGAAAACCTACTTTTCTCTTTCTCCCAGGGTGGTCGGGGAGACTATAGACTGGGGGAGGACACAAAGCGCAAGACTTCCTCTCCAAGGTGGAAAGATCACAAGGAATCTCAAATAGGCAGCATATGTAAAGAAAAAAAGAAAAAATATAGTACAACACAATTTAATTATAAAATATACTCGAGCAAGGAGGCTCCAACACACTCACATGCTCCAGGACAAACAAAAGCAATTTAACCACTCTGGGTTCAGACGCTGTGTGAGAGACTCCAGTCAGCTGTTACACGTTCTCCACTTCCGCATTCGATCGGCGTCTGACGTCACGGATCGACTCCCTCAGTCTCCAGCAGTAAGGGGAGGATCATCTGGCTCCGTGAAGGTCAGCGCAGCGGCAGATATCCAAGCAGGAGGGCATGATAGCAAAGCAGCTGGTGTCACAGCAGAGAGTCCGTAGGAGGCACTGACTGCTTCACAAGGTCTATGCGCATGTAAAAACCCTACGCGTTTCATCCGAGGTTCGGATTTCTTCAGGTTCAGACTCAGTTTCGTGCCGTGACGTTATTGATTCCCTCCCCTTTTAGGGACTATTTAAGTTAGAGTCACTGCCATGTATCCCCACACCCCTGAAGAAGTCCGAACCTGAAACGCGTAGGGTTTTTACATCCGCATAGACCTTGTGAAGCAGTCACTGCCTCCTACGGACTCTCTGCTGTGACACCAGCTGCTTTGCTATCACGCCCTCCTGCTCGGATATCTGCCGCTGTGCTGACCTTCACGGAGCCAGATGATCCTCCCCTTACTGCTGGAGACTGAGGGAGCCGATCCGTGACGTCAGACACCAATCGAATGCGGAAGTGGAGAACGTGTAACAGCTGACTGGAGTCTCTCACACAGCGTCTGAACCCAGAGTGGTTAAATTGCTTTTGTTTGTCCTGGAGCATGTGAGTGTGTTGGAGCCTCCTTGCTCGAGTATATTTTATAATTAAATTGTGTTGCACTATATTTTTTCTTTTTTTCTTTACATACAGTATGCTGCCTATTTGAGATTCCTTGTGATCTTTCCACCTTGGAGAGGAAGTCTTGCGCTTTGTGTCCTCCCCCAGACGTTACTTTGAGCAATTGTGAAATCTCTCACACCAGCTGCATCTCCTCTTGGTGATATTTATTTGTTTTGTTTTTATTTATATATTTTTAAGGTTTGTGCTTACTTTCCTTGCACCGGGGAGACTATAGAGCCTGTTACACATGCCTTATTTACATCAGTTATGCATGTATATGATGTTTGCAGTACAGTACATGCATCGATAAGTGGGAAAAAGGTAGTTCTTCACTTTAAGTACATTTTCGCTTTACATACATGCTCCAGTCCCATTGCGTTCGTTAATGCGGGGTATGCCTGTATACTGTATGAAACAAAAGTAGGGAGAATGACCTCTTTAAATCACAGCAATTCACAACTTTCCCAGCTCCCTCAAACAGAAAGGGATATCTCTGGTGTTTAGGTTTTGTGGCCAAGGAGAGTAGATCCATTGGCAATCCAACCCCTGCAGTGACTGAATTCCATGGCTGTCACTTACAGATATTTGGTACTACAAAGGCTATGCACCTTATCCCTCCTCTTGTCTTTTTCTGTCTGATTGAGACTCCTTTGATCTCTTGTGCGAATGTGATTAAAGACGAAAGGATTAAAACAGGAGGCAAGGAAGACATTATAATCTATTTAACATTCACTTGGCATGATTAGTTAACCCCTTCACCGCCCAAACATCCTGATGCTTTGCAGTACCTTCTGATTGTATAAGCCTGAAGCCCCGGTGTCGGCGCTGCACGCGCGCCTCCCAGGTTGGCGGCACATGCAGCCGAGATCCCCGGTCTGCAGTGAGCTGCAGACGAAAAGACAGGGGGCCGTGCTGGGGTCGCCACCACGACATCACCCGGCAGGTTCGCCCTCATTGATTGAACCGCCGGGTGGGCGTGGCCAGCGCTCTGTTGCGAGTTGTGAGCCGAGATTTCCTGTCTTCAGGGAAATCTATTCGAACGCGGCAGGCAAGGCAGCAAGCGGGCCCAGCCCCATTGAGGGGCGGTTCTTGTCCCTGCAGCAGCCGCCACAGCAGGCGCTGCAGCAGGCAGCGGGGACCTGGCCTAAGGGTTACACCTTTAACTACCAGAATAGTTTGCAATGTGTTATGGTAAAATAAAATAATATGTAATAATGTGTTATGGTAGCATTTTTATGTTCAGGACCATAAAAATGGTCACACTACTCTTTTAAGCAGTACTGACTAACTACAAACTTTTAGCGATCCAAACAAGTTAGTATACACAACCATCAAAACATTCTTGGAGCCTTACAATAATCACAGCTGATGGTTAGATTGTCTTCCACTTAAGTTCTACTTAAGTTCACCCCACCCATCAAGCCCTAAAGAAAAGAAAGGCTTTTAGGAGGACGGGAGTCTCATGCTTTGGAAGACTGTTAAGGCAGCAAGGTCATCCTGAGTTACGGTCAAGCACGTCAGTGTGGCATGTATGTGAAGGTTTCCAATTCCGCTGCCTGAGTTGTGAAGCAGATTTGATGTATAACTAATTTGATCTTGTGTACCTTTATTTGATGTATAACCTGCTTTGCAGGAGATGTAAAGGGTCTGGGACTGCTGCCAGCATTGTACTGGTTGTGTATACAAGATTTGGCAATACAGTGTGTGATTGCTTTTGGGGAAGGTTTGCACTTCAGATGGCTATTATGCACCTGTTCTGCGTATAAATACAGGGTTTTGACAATATGTAGAATGTATGCTTGTTCTGGGAGGACTGCAATGGGCTATACTGACCAAATCTCCCTATTTACCATTGACACTCAATGATACTTAGTTGAAAAAAATGTATCATTTGTAAGCTTTATCCTTGAGAAAAAAAAATCCCTGATCCCAATAGAAGGTGGAGAGAGCTCCTTTATTTTCCTCCCACCTCTTCCTGATAATAGTGCCTACACCTTGGCTAGTGCAACTGTATCATTTTTCTGTAGAGAAAAATAAGGGGTAGGGGGATACGTTATTGATTAATGAGGAGGAGGCTTGTACAGTATGTCTATCATTGTCCATGCTGAACATTTTCTGTTTGTAAATTATAGTTTTTTTTTTTATAAGGGCCAAAGTATACTTTCTCTGCATATAAACAGCACATTTAATTTCAACAGTCTGAATGAGTTTGTGTGTAGTTGGCAGGCTTGTCTCCATTTTGTGTACAGATATTTTTCTGTACACACATAAATAGGAATTGCAGATATTAAGGCCCATTTTTTTACCAGGTAGAGTTAGGACCTGCAAATTGGTCATGCCTTGATGTTGGCTGCAGGCTTATAATGCTTTGGCCAAAGGGTTTAACTAAATGGCCCTTACTCATGAGCAGATTAGCACTGAAGTATTGTACTATACTGTATGTTGTGTCACTTTGTATGTTCAGCTGGGCCTTTCTGTTTTTGTTTGTATATCTTGCCACGCTCAGTAGAACTGTTTTTTGACACTAATATATATGCTGTATATATGATGTGAGGGTGGGTTTTGGGGTTCTGGAGCTTGCTGGGTTATTGCAACTGTTGTAGTTTAGAGATGAGGCCCCTCCTCCCCAGGGTTTAAAGCTCGCCCGCCCCACTTCCCAATTAGCAGTTTTTATCATTATCCTGTGTATCACAGACCCAGTATGGTCTTTCTCCCTCCTGCAAAAAAGAGAGGTACATGAGAATTTTACCAGGTAGTGTTAGGACCTGCAAATTGGTCATGCCTTGATGTTGGCTGCAGGTTTATAACGCTTTGGCCAAAGGGTTTAACTAAATGGCCCTTACTGATGAGCAGATTAGCACTGAAGTATTGTACTATATGTTGTGTCACTTTGCATGTTGCGCTGGGCCTCTCTGTTTTTGTTTGTATATTAAGGCCCATATTTATATAAGACACCGTCCAGCATCAAGACACCTTATGATAGGGAACCACATACAGTAGTAACCCTAGATGTGTAAAGGTCTTATTCTATATACGCCAAAGTGGCAGTTCGAGCTGTTTTTGGTCAGTTATCTCCATTGAAGTCTGTGGGGATTTCCCACCAAAAACTTCCCAAATGGCCACTTCGGTGTACATAGAATAAGGCCCACTGGGGGTCATTCTATATCCACCAACGCGGCAGTTCAGGACATTTTTGGATTTGGCCCAAAATAACCAAAACACCCATTTTTGTGACTATAAAACTCTCCAGGTTTAGAGCATTGTGCAAAGTAGTCCTAATTCTATTAAAAAGTGTGCTTAAAGCAATTTATTTTTATTAGGTTCATCATGAAGATTTTGAAGTCCTCTATGGGACTAAATAATTGCTTAAATCTGACCTTTTCTAATTTTTTGTTTAACCCTTTCACGAAAAGAGTGTGAGGATTGGACCTCGGTCCCACACCTGTGACGCGTCCCATGATGCATTGGGTGATGACCTCCGAGCGAGCACTTCAGTACTCCTGCCAGCACTGGACCTAGGCTCCACCCCGCGCCGCGTCCTGTGATGCAACGGAGAACGTCACTGTTCCCGCTTCACGTCGGCGCCTCAAAACCAGGGGCAGTCGAGGGGTTAATGCTAACTCCCTTCATTACTCCACAGTTGGGATACACTCCGGTGACATCTGGGGTCGCGGAACTCCTCCGATGGACCGGAACCTCTGCAGCCTCAGTGATGGACATAGTTGAGCTGGAACTCCACTCCGGACAACAGGTAAAAGGTGGGCTCTTCTCCACAGGTCCTGCCTGGTTGAAGTCATCTTTGGCAGCAACGGGTGGGAACACCTCCGCCAAGACGCGATGCCGGGGCGAATCAGTCGTCTGGGCGACCATCCTTATGGAGCTACCGTGCTCCTGGTTCGCCTGGGGACTCACACCGACACCCCTGGGGCAGTCCACTCACCCTCAGGAACTTGAGCAGGCACGGATCCCAGTCTTGGGACTGTCGGTACTAGGCGCACAGGAAATATATACTCATTTTTTATAATTGTTATTTGTGTCCAGCAACACACTATAAGACTTTTTATGATATTTGTTTTGTTTAATCGTTAGTGCAGACTCACTTGTCATTATGGAAAACAATCAAGACAATTGCCAATCTTCCCAGGAGTGGACGTCCCAGCAAATTCACCCCAAGGTCAGACCGTGCAATGCTCAGAGAAATTGCAAAAAACCCAAGCATTACATCTCAGACTCTACAGGCCTCAGTTAGCATGTTAAATGTTAAAGTCCATGACAGTACAATTAGAAAAAGACTGAACAAGTATGGTTTGTTTGGAAGGGTTGCCAGGAGAAAGCCACTTCTCTCTAAAACGAACATGGCAGCACGGCTTAGGTTTGCAAAGTTGCATCTGAACAAACCACAATACTTCTGGAACAATGTCCTTTGGACAGACAAGACCAAAGTGGAAATGTTTGGCCATAATGCACAGTGCCACGTTTTGCGAAAACCAAACACAGCATGTCAGCACAAACACCTTATACCAACTGTATTCGAGAGTCAAATGGGAGGCCATCTGTCCGACAGCTTAAGCTTGGCCGAAATTGGGTCATGCAACAGGACAATGGTCCCAAGCACACCAGCAAATCTACAACAGAATTGCTGAAAAAGAAAAGAATCAAGGTGTTGCAATGGCCCAGTCAAAGTCCAGACCTCAACCCGATTGAAATGCTGTGGCTGGACCTTAAGAGAGCTGTGCATAAACAAATGCCCACAAACCTCAATGAACTGAAGCAATGTTGTAATGAAGAGTGGGCCAAAATTCCTCCACAACGATGTGAGAGACTGATAAAGTCATACAGAAAACAATTACTTCATGTTATTGCTGCTAAAGGTGGTTCTACAGTACAGTACAAGCTATTGAATCATAAGGTGTACTTAGTTTTTCACACATGGCTTCTCAATTTTGGCTTTATTTTTGTTAAATAAATCATGACACGGTGTAATATGTCATGTGTTGTTGTTCATCTGAGGTTGTATTTACCTAATTTTAAGACCTGCTAAGGAACAGATGATTGTTATTATGTCCTGATATGTAAAACCATAGGATTCAAAGAGGGTGTACTTTCTTTTCACACAACTGTAAATACAGTACAGTACTGCAGAAGTCAAGAACATCAAAGACACTATTAATTAACTATTAAGGCATCTGAGCTGTGGAGTAATCGGTGACTGAAACTGATGAAAACATGACATTTTTAATAAATACAGTTTATTGTTTCATTATGTTGGGGGGGGAGTGCAACTCAGTAATGTTCAAATGAAGTCGTTTGGGTGTGCTCTTTTTTTAAGTCATGTTGTGATTGATTTCATGCAATGATCCACTGATGCCATTATTTCAATCTTTGTTTTCATCCTTGTTTTACAGATTTTGAAGGTTTTTCAACCTCAACACCCTGTTCATGTAGAAACCACATCCAGCGAAAGAGAACGTCACTATTGGATAATTAAGATAACAGCTGCCTTTTCAGCATCTCTTTGCATTGAAGCTAATACAGCCATGGGCATTAATTAGATGAAATACATACAGTATGCATTCCATTAAGTTGGCATATACCACGCATGCACACAAATTCAATGAAACGCAGATGCGTTCCACGCAGTATACATAGCGCGTGAATGCATTGTAGTGTTCTGGTAAAGCAGCCCAGTGTTTAATTAATGCATCTATTTCTCAATTATTTAACAGATGAAACTTTACAAGAGATAGCCAGGGCATGTTGGTGGAAGAATATTGTATTATTTGTCCCAAGTCTGTGTTATTTCTGTTAATGTACAGTATAAAGCAATAAATAGTTTCTTAAATCTTCCACCTAGGTTAATTACTGAACATGTTTCTCTAATTTACTTTAATAAATATGTCATTTATAAGGATTATGTCTGTTATCTGAAGTTTCCAAGCATTGAAAGAGTGTATGGGAATAAGGGGTGGGTTACATTACACAGAACAGTACAAAACATGCATTATTGTAGCAATAGCCTCGGAAAACTGTGCATTGAATTTAGGTTAAAGACACACTAACTCTGCCTATTGTTACTGCAAAGTACTATGGCAGCTGCCAAAAATACCATTTGGCAGTCGCCACCATGGGGCCGCGATATGCAATGAAGTGCTAGGAAATTGCACTTGGTTTCACATGGTCACGGGAACAGTAAGTCTGGCTACATCTGTATACTCTTCCTCTTTAATAACCTAACATTTTTGATGTACTGGTCACATTATAGCATTCTCGGAACTTACTTATAGACTAGTGTGGCAGGAGCATTCTGCCATGAAAAGGCAATTGGAGAGGAAAGGGTAAAGCTGTGACAGCAGATAGCTGATGAAACAAATACTGTTTATAACAGATGCATAAAAGCACTTTGAAATGCATAAGTAAGCAGAATTCTTTGCCTCTGAAAGTGACAGTAATATACTGTACAATATTTAATTATAAAGCTATTGATTTTGTGCAGTGGGAACCCAGAAAGTTTACACAATATTTATTTTTTGTAGTAAAGAAATATCGATGTTACATTTGGAGTTATTCTTTCTGGGACGGTTTAGAAATGCTATTTTAGTTTTTATTTACTTATTTTCTTTCCCAAAGAGTCTTTTAATAGCACTGGGGGAATTGAAAAAGTCCCACTGCATAAAGCAACTACCATTCAGTATATTTCCCCTTATTAGAGTGAAAATGAGTCTCATATGAGAATATTTCCTGCAACACCCTCTGGAGATGGATAAAGCCATGCTCTATAAAGAGGTGAAGATTAAGACATTCTATTTAATACAATTTGGATACCATTAAAGTCCCTATGTGTCGTCGTTCTGGTGCATTACCAGTAACATGTACTGTAGAGAGCTGAACCTGCAGAAAGTCTATGTTCAACATGGTGGGATTTGAATGCATGAGTAGATCCACTCAGCCCCAATGAAGTTAGCATTCATGGGAGGATACTTAGGTCTGGCTGTGGATGGAATTGTGCTTTTGGTGAATAGTGATGAGCATTGAGAAAGAAGCCCTTTCTGCTATGTCAGAGTATTCCACACAAGCAAATGTTGACCTTTGGCTCCTCACTAGCTGTAGCATGGGGCTTTCATAGGCATTCATATTCAAGAGATTTGGCCAATTCTTGTCCTCCCTTAACCCATTGTAAAATCCTTTGTACCGCCATGTGCAAATTACCTATTTTCCCCCATGGCAACAACCTCCACAAAAATTAAGCACCTCCATAAACACCTTTGCAGAATGATATTTAACCCTCACTACTAATGGATGAGTTTCTTCTTCAAAGTGGTTTTGCTGACCACCTTCATGCACATAAGCATCTTGCATCTTCTACCCTCCAAACTGTACAAACTTGTTTAATGATACTGTTCTGTGACATGTACTGTAGGTGCAACATATTTGGCGAGTCTTCAGAAATTCAGGAACTTACATCTACCAGTGGTATAATGTTTATGGGCAATGCCCGGTAATTAAAGCCTCTTCATGTTCAATCCCGGGATTTGGTGCAATATAATGAATACTCAAATTCATTGTGTGTTTGAATATATGAAGCAAGAGTAATCTCACCTCCTAACTTGAACACTATCCAGACCAGAAGGATAAATAGTTAAAAGGGTGGGTTTTATCCTGACCTAGGAAATGGACACAAGTAAACCTTCGGTGGCTAAAGGAAACATCCAGAGCGCCTAAAAGACTCTAAGATCAGAACAAAGAGGATATGCCTGAAAAATAAAGTCCATGCAGTCTCAGATAAAATGTCTCTGTGCATAAATGATCATGTATTTTTTTCTGCTTAAACCCTAGGAAATTTAGTACTCCCCTCTTAAAGTAGTTCAAGTAGATAAAGACCCTTAAATATTAAAAAAACATCAGATCCCCCTTTCATAACAAAAAGATGTATATAGATGCTACAGATATGGTTTTCACCTGCACTACAGTACACTTCACCGTTGTATATAGGAACCATCAATTAAAGTTTACCTTGGTAGTACCAGAGCATTGCTCAAGTCCAGCAGTTATTGTTATTCTTTAGTAATATATATATTTTTATTTCAACACCTAAATTACACTGGAGGATAGATAATATACTCCGGCATAATGGGGCTAAAGATCATAGTCTTCCTTCCTAATCCAAAAGTCCTGTAGGGTGAGCTAATGCAGACAACACTTACATACTCTGAAACATAAGCAAAACTAAATGGACAGACAAGAAAGAAAAAAAGGGGGAGCAATTTTTTTTGTTTCCATGGCAACATCGCGTGATGCCTCCAGTTTTTGAGCAACCCATAACAATGCCAAGCCATATACGGGGTAATTGTAATGTATTGTATTCTCTTTGCTTCAACTCTTATCTCAGCATCCATCATGATTTAACCTCTATCACTGCTAAATTGGTAAGCAAATGAGAACAGGAACGTAATTGTGTCACCATTACCATGATTCCTATCCTGCATTTGGAAATGTGTAACTGCTGTAGATCTGCGGCACCGTAGCAGCAGAGTTATCTTCAGATAATTCACCTCCTGTCACTTTAGGGTAATCCCTGTCGAGCGAGTGGGGAGAAAGACTAAAACAGCCCATGATGCGACCATATGGGAAGGAGGACCTTTGAAAGGGTGCTTATGGAGCAGTGCAGGGTGTTAATGGGGAGCAGTGAAGGGGACACTTAGTAATGTGAGAGAGATGAAGGGTGACTAAAATAGAACGTGATCTGTGGGGCAAGAGAAAGGGGAAAATAGAGTAAATAAAAGGAGGTAGATCGTCATTAACCTAAGATGGAGAAAGGAGGGTTGTTAGACAGACAAAAAATGGTATAATTGGGAGATAGCATGAGTCATAAAGATACAACACATAAATTATGTATGCATATATGGTGATGCATGCAAACACAGATGAATGCATTCACAGACAGACAAAAATAAACATGTGTATGTACAGTATATACATATATATACTATATATATATATATATATATATATATATATATACACACTTATACATACATATATTTAAATATATATATATATATATATATATATATATATATATATATATAGGCTAAAAGAGAGAACGGACCCCGCATCCGCAAGACTGCACAATGAAGGCAACCAAAAGACTGACAAAATTATAAATACTAAATTAGTATGTCAATGGTGCTAAAAGGGCCAATAGATATGTAAGCAAGAGAAAAAGAAGCCCAGGAAAATAGCACTCTGGTATACCGTCTGCAATATCAAAAGTACATAGTTTATTTATTAGATGTCACAAAACAGGATAAAAGATAGCATAGAATTTTAAAACATGGCATAGATCCCCTGTGCGTAAACCGAAGCAATGTGCTAACTAGCATGTTGATCATATCATATAGAGACACTGTTAGAAACCGGGTAGATGGACAAATAGTATCCCGGGCTGAATCACAGATCCCAAGACAAAAATACACTATCTCAAGGAGAAACAGCAGACAGTGCTACTCTGTGGCAATAAGGAAGTAGCTGAGAGTACCTCACCAATATATGCAGGAATTGTGAAAAAGCTGGGACCAAAATCTCTTAATAAAGTCAAATCACTTCATAGAATATCATAGGACTGATAAAGAATGGGTTGTAATCCCCAAACACGCTACAAATAGCCATGCACAAAGTCAGTCCTGTTGAAGAGACAAAATAGCAGATGATGTAGGTCCAAGTATAATGAATACACAACCCTGAAGTGTAAATGGTGTTCAGCACAATCCTACATGCATAAAAACGAATCACAGAACATGCATTGAGCAGCAGCTCAAGAGGTATATTTACGTATCCCAAGAGGGGGAAAAAACCGGGGGTCCTGCCTACAGCACCCACTCCTACGTGTTTCGGCCAGACGCCTTCAACTGGGAGCGGTCATCTTTCTCAAAGGTGAAAGTCGCTGTTGCGACGAAACGCGTCAGGGACGTCACTACGCAATTACGTCACGACACTGCGTCTCTACGGAAGCGCGCGCGATCTGGTCGGGTCGCGCTGGATGTTTTTACAGACCGTTTGTTCTTCTGAGCCGTGTGAGACACCTAGCCGAGCAGCTAAACACCAACAAAAAGGTTACATTTGGTGTTCTTCAAACTTTATTTACTGCAATCCCTGTGCAATCCCTGTGGATTTCGTCCTTGGATTGCGGTGATATTGCAGCTTGGTGGTGATATGATATTTCACAATTGTGCATTTGTATTTGACATCTTGTGAGTGCGATTCTTATCCCTCCCCTTCTCCCATCCAAATCCAATAAATTGTTACCTTTTTACGCTATGGGGCGTGTGCTCTCTCCTCTTTTCTTATATATGTATATATATATATACACACACACACACACACACACGTGTGTGTGTAAATAAATATATATATATATATATATATATATATATCAAAAACGAATCAGTGTATCTCGAAAGCTCGCACAAATAAAAACATTTTGTTAGCCACAGAACGGTATTGTCTATACGTTTTTGATTATTAAAGCTTGGCTAACACGGTACTGATACACACACACACACACACACACACACACACACACACACACACACACACACACACACACACACACACACACACACACACACACACACACACACACACACACACACACACACACACACATATATACATACACACACACACACACACTATATGTGTGCGTATATAATGTACACAGTCAAGCAGATCCATTGGTTGTTTCAATACACTTACAAACAGACATGCAGAGAACGTTCCCCTCCCCTTTAAATCTTTGGAACAAGTGGCTCATCCCTCCAATGCTTCTTCTTTTGGACCATGGCCTCTTGTCGATAAATCTCTAGGACTGCTGGGCTCCAGCCTCTCACCATCTCTGCCCCCCCCCCCTCTCCCCCATAGGCTTGTGTGAGATGAGGAACCCTTTCTATCAACATTCAGACATATTCCCAGAAAAGCTAACATATTATTCCATTATTGCTGGGAAATAACAATCTACACCTCCCCCTCTGCATTAGTAAACAAAAATGGTAGGACATGTTGATATTTTTTTCATTGCAGCTAGAAGAGCAAATTAACCACTTTGCAGCTGACGGTGCCTGCAGTAAATTGCTTTTACTTAAAGGGGAGGGAGTGAAAGTGTGGTAGGAGTCAGGAAAAAAGAGTGCATGGGATAAATGAATACATTGATTAGGGTGAGTAAGGGAAGAAGAAGACCGAAAAGGGGAGAGCAAGCCAAGTGGGGGACAAAGAAACATGAAAAGAAGAATGTGTGAAAGATAGAGGTGAGGGATAGAATGAAAATAAAAGATAAGGAAATATAGATGAGAACAGAGAGGGATTGGGATCGGAATCCTAAAAGAAAGGAGCATGTTTAGAGAAACAGGGAGAAGGAAAGGGGGAAGGAGAAATAGATGGGAACCCTGTATTAAATATGTAAGACATAGGATAACAATAGGTTAACAATGCCTCAACTTCCATTTATATCAAGGGTTCCCAAGTCCCGTCCTCAAGACCCCCCCACCAGGTCACGTTTTCAGGATGTCCCTGCTTCAGCACAAGTGGCTCAATCAGTGCTGACAAAGACTGAGCCTCTGATTGAGCCACCTGTGCTGAAGCGGGGATATACTGAAAAGCTGACCTGTTGGGGGGGAGGGGAAGGGGGTCTTGAGGACTAGAGTTTGGAACCCCTAATTTTTGTGAATAAAAAGGGGCCATAGAGAGAGCCTCTACCTTTGTCTTTCCTCTTTCCTTTCTCACACAGCAAGAACCAGTGTTAGTTGGGTATGCTAAGTACGGGTATGACAAGTGTGAAATCAGACTTTAGAACAGCTTGGCTAAATAGGGGGGATTATTCTCATAATTCTCTCATGTATAGTTACAGTTTTCTTTCTATCTATTCTCATTTAATACCCTATCAATGTGTAGAGTGTGCAGATGCACATCAGCTTGGTGTTCTCTGCCTCTTGTAGGTCCTCATGGTAGGACAGAGATGTCTGGTTATGGGAAAGAGGCTTTGGGTCACTGATGGTTGGTTAGTCTCTGTTTGGTAGGTAGGAACTCATCTCCGTGGAGCTCATTCATTAGATGGAGATTCCCTCCCTCGGATCATATAATCGCTCTCTCTCCTCTCTCTCCTCGATGAAATGATGGGTCGTATTTCTTAAGTAGCACTATTTCATAAGACACCTGCCAGCACCGGGAGACCCCTTACATCCAAATCACTTGGATGGGCTGCAAGTTGTCTTCCGGTGTTGGAAGGTGTTTCATGGAGTACAGTAGTACTGCTTAGTACATATGGCCCTGGTTGACATCTCTTACATGTCTTCCGCCAAGCATTCACTCTCCAACAATTTCACCACAAAATTGAGGTTACAGGTAGTCCTCGTTATCCAACGTTTCACTTTACAACGAATGGCATATCCAACGCTTTACAATGCAACCCTAAGGGACATTTTTCGACGCCGGATTGCGTTATCCAACGCTCACTGCCAATGATTAACATGGGACTCACTTTACACCGGTTTCACTATCCAACGCTACTCCCAGAACGGATTCCGTTGGATAACCGAGGGCTGCCTGTAATTTGAATTTCCACGCAATAGTGTCCAGATCGGCACTATCACAGTTTAATGAATGACCCACTAAGAGATTGAGCGAGTAAGAGAGAGGATGAAGAAAATGAGAAGGAAAGAGGGCAGGTAGGGAAGAGGAGAGCAAGCATGAAAAGGAGCGGCAGTCACCTTTTCTTCAGCACGGAATAAGAATTGAGCTCTTTTTGCCTTTCTAACCAAACAAGAGATCATTAGCGACAGGGAAACCCAAACAAAAAAGATAACAGGAGAGCAGGCATAAGGTCGCACACCTTAGTGGAGATTTGTCAAGGAACAAGAGAGCAAAATCAAACGTGTTCAGTTAAAGACCTGGAAAAGAAAGCAAAGAAAAAAAAGAATTTCATTTTTGGTTAAAAGGCACATCGTGGTATTCAACTACAGAAACCAGAAACTTTCCTTCCATCAAAGAAGTGCACCAGGTAATGAGTGACAGTGAGACGTAACTTTTCTGTGCAACACTGGAATCCAGAAGTCCGAGTCTTTTTGCTAGTCAAACTGGATCTGTTCTCTGTGCTGAGAAATAAAAGGCATGTGAAGAAGCCTCAGATTAAATGACTGCAACTCGTTTATCTGTTTCATTCCAGAGAGGCGTGCAATGCAACACAGTAACCAAAGATGCAGTCAAGTTAAATGTATTTAATAAGTACAAATTAGGGTCTGCTACATATCCAGCAATACAAAGCCTATGAGATCTGTAGGTAGCAGGTGATCAGAAGATAAAATAGGTCACATGCCTATCAAGAACAAGAGGTGGTGCTTTGATGAAGATAGAGGGTGTATCATGAAATCTGAATTCAATGCAGTTGACTCAATGCAGCGACTGGCAAAGCTTCTGCTAAGTATTTGTGGACAGCAAGCAGTCTCAGTGTCGGCAGCAGTAATAGTACAAAACTTTCGCAGTAGTTTGCAAACCATGAAAACTTTGCCAATAATTTTTTATTTCTCTGAAAACTGCACAACCTCCCCAGAGTTTGCAAGCGATTCGCCAAGCCCTTCGAGGGTGTGAAACCGAGTAAGAAGATGGAGAACTGGGCAAGACAAAGAAAGACAGAAGTAAAGGAGAAAAGGAATAATAATAATAATAATTAAAAAAAATTAGGAGTAATAAAAAAAAGCCACGTAGACAAAGGAACAGAAAATAGAAATATAATAGGTAGCAAATAGGCTGAAGAATGAACTTTACATAAAGGTACAGTAAATAGATAAAGCTTTGTGTTTCATGTTTGTTATGAACAGTGTTAGGATCTGCAAAGGGGCCATGCCTTAATAGGGCTGCAGGCTTATAATGTTTTGGCCAAAGAGTTTAACTAAATGACCCCTTACTTCTTAGAAAAAAAAACAGATATGCATTTAACTATATACTTTGTCATTTGGATGTAGCATTGGGACTTTTCGTTTTGTTGTTGTACAGACGAGCCAATGAGCAGTCTAAAACTTGCCTTAAACTAGCCAGGTACATGCTGGGTACATTTCAGTGACATTTCTGCAGAGGCTAATGGCCCATCGGATTAACACAGCAGGGGTCCCTGGCAGTCCCATTCAGTTTGAATGGGACTGGCAGGGACCCCCGCTGTTAATCCAATGGGCCATTAGTCTGTCTGCAGAAATGTGTGAAATGTTGCAGCATGTACCCAGCATGTACCCAGCATGTACCTGGGTCTTTTTGGAAATTGCCCCAGGTTTTTTTTTAGAATAATCGTCGGCACTACAGTATACGGTACATTTGGTTGCACCCAAATAATTTTGACACAAATATATACGATTTTGGTGGGTGTTGGGTACAGAGCTTGCAGGGATTGTGTGTGTTGGTTATGAACAAAATCTTACAATTGACTTTTCCTCTCCCAGATTTAATTTGAACATTTTTTTTCCCATCTTTTTGTCTTTTATGCAAACACAATAGAACTTGGCATATGCGCTAATGTAAGGTATTTTTTCGTGGATCTCTGACTTTAAACTAACCAAGCAGATGAAAGCTTGCCAAAATTAATGTTCTACCTTCCGTTATAAATTTATAGGCAGTGTACTACTTGGCAAAGCTTGCAGTTCAGTGAGTGCATAAGGAACTGTGGAGTCTGCATAAAAGAAAATGTGTTTTTCCTTCTACTACTTGTCTTATTTACATCAATTCAATTCGCACCTCGAGACGCCACAACCGTTTGATAAAAAATAAAAATAATTTTGGAACATTAATTTATACAATCCATTATGAAAGGAATAAAAGCATGAGTGTCAGAACCTCTATAGGAAGTCGCAGGAGGCACAGAAAGCAGTAGCAGCGCTACACAGACTGCAAAGAGCAAACAATTCAGGACACGGTAGGATCATTACTATGGTACTGGGTAAATAAGTGCAAAGCAGGGGGTCTCAACTGTGCAGTCGTCCTAGTGGAGGGGTGATAAACCTTCAGGAGCTCACGTGCCACAAAATAAAAAATAAATATGTCATGCATTTTTGGAGTGCCAAGTAATTTTTCCTCTGATAGCAGCAACCAGGACAACAAAAATTAAATAAAATACACATAAACTCTTTGTATGGTAAGGCGAGCATAGCAGCACTGATGGTGGGAGCAATCTTTACCCTGCACTGCTTGTACAGTATGTATGTATGTATGTCTTTATTTATACAGGTGCGCCGACGAGTATTCTAAAACTTGCCTTAAACTTGCCTTGGAAAATCTGTGGCTATCACCAACAAGATCCAGGTACATGCTTGGTACATGCTGCAACATTTCAGTGACATTTCTGCAGAGACTAATGGCCAGTCGGATTAACACAGCAGGGGTCCCTGGCAGTCCCATTCAGTTTGAATGGGACTGCCAGGAACCCCCGCTGTTAATCTGATGGGCCATTAGTCTGTCTGTACCTGGGTCTTGTTGGTGATTGCCCCAGATTTGTTTTTGAATACTCGTCGGCACTACAGTATAGCGCCACTAGTGTACATAGCGCTTCACATTAGTACTACATGTGACAATCATATAAATAACAAATAATACAAATAACAGATCATGGGAATAAGTGCTTCAGACATAAAAGTAACATTTCGGAAGAGGAGTCCCTGCTCTGGGAAGCTTACAATCTAATTGGTGGGGAGAACGTACAGAGACAGTTACACAATTTGAGCATGGCGTGCCAAGCAAATTCGTCTTGCACGCGTGCCATAGGTTTGCCATTCGTGCGCTAAGGGGTTATTCATTAAAAGGCTGTATTGTTATTGGCCATTCATTTACATCAATAATAATTCTCCCACAGACTGTCACAATATACTGTATCACGACATACATGTTAAAATAATGAATGGCTTGGATCACAGAATATGCTATAGAACACATGCTAATGATGGAAAATATAAAACTTACCCATAAAATATAAATGATAGAGAGTGTTTGAACCAGGGGTTAACGTAATCAGCTGCAACATTAAGTGCCCACAACTATTTTGCCCCACATGCATTAAGGTTAATAGAAAGGTAGAGGGAGGACTGAAGTGAAGCACATATAATGATATGTATCTCAGGAGTACATTCATCAAGGGATGGTACTGGTTATCACAATCTGTTCCGGCGTTAGCTCCCATTCAAGTCAATGGGCGTTAACGCCAGAATGGGTGCAATAACCCGAAACGGCAGTTGATGAATGTGCCCCTTAGACTCGGTCAGCTGATTTCCCCCCCCTTTTCCTAACATCAAGACTCTGCCAGGAAAGAGGTGGCATAAACCTCCATGACCACCATTCTGCCTTCAATGTAAGAAACGTTATTAACAAGCGTATTACATTTTATACAGCTACAGTACAAGCAGAGCATGGAAACAAAAGGGTCTGCAAAGTCTCTATACTGCTAAATGGATACAATGGTGCAAGAACACAGCACTATTATTATCTAGGGAAAAATCCCATTAAAGGCAGTGGTATTTTGGTTGTAACTCTTAGGCCTCGGCCAGGGTTCCTGCTGGCGTGCGGAGGCGCGCTGAGGCTCAGGGAAAGCCGGTGCTTTCCCTGGCCTTAGACAGCGCGCCGTCCGGGGGCGTGTCGGCGGGCGGGCCAGTGACATCACGGAGCTGGTTCGCCCTCATTGGGCGAACCGCTCACGTGACCTGCCCTGCGCTCTGGCGAGCACTGAAATGTAAAATTCTGCTAAGACCTACGCTTCCGCGCGCTTGCGTAAACCTAGGCGAGCCCCTACTAAAGCCGCTCTCATTGCGGCTGTAGTGGCTCACAGGTAAGTACAAGCGCCTCAGCACGGGTCAGCGCATAAGCACTGACCATGCCCGAGGCCTTAGGCTGCCCTTTTGATTTATTCAGTGCTGAATCAGATTGGTGAATGTGATCGGAATGGAAGTGAAGTCTTCTTCCCTTCTTTTCATGTCACTGGGGACAGGTTCTGATTATGTGATCACTTCCCCAAATGATCACATGGTTGCAATCTTGGAAGACCAGTGGCAAGTCATCCTGTAAGAAAAGGATTAGGTATATCTGGTCCTCTTTAGGCTACGGCCCCAGTCCTCACTGCTGCATGCGCGCCTGGCGGCGCGTGCATGAGTGAAAGCTGAGATCTGCGGTCTATGGATCAGCTGCAAGGGACGAGAAGGAGCTCCAATAGGGGGGTGGGGGGGAAGCGTGGCGGGGGCACGGCCATGATGTCACACGGCTGGTTTGCCCTCGCTGGCTGAACCACCGTCGTGATGTAGTCAGCGCTCCGTCACCAGAAGACAACTCCAAATTCTTGTCGGCAGAAAATCTGGTAGCACATTGCGATCGCTACACGGGTGCACAGTCAGCTACTGGGACCGGCCCGATTGAGGGGCGGAACTTGTTCCTGCAACGCACACCATAGCGAGTGCAGAAGTAGACACTGGGACCGAGGCCTTAGAGCTGGGGGGAAGAGCAAGCTTCAAAGGGGCAATATCCTCCTGGGACAGAAGTACGCAAATGGCAGTTACATATGTAACTCCTCTTCAATTGCCTATAGGTATTAATATCTATATAATATAGGGTGGGGGCCTGAGTCCACCTCCCCTGTACCTGAGAGAGAATATTCAGTCTGCAAAGAACCAGTCTGGAGTCGGACAACTCAGTGGGACACATAGCGTATACATAATAGTATTTATTAGGTAGGGGTTAGTGGAATCAAATGCAGTGGCCTTAAATGTCAGAAGACAACAGACAAGACTTTAGACAATATACATACAGTATAATAACAAACCCTGCTGTGAAAATGTCCCACAGAAATACTTGTTCAGTCTCGAAGGCCTGTATGCTAACTAAAAGGGCCACTGCAGGTGCCGGCACAGTGTTGAAGCTTGCGTAGTGTTATGTATGTAGTTGAAATGGTTGCATACTTGTTATTTTACAATAGGTGTCATGCCCAGGGCACTTAGAAAGCATACTGATATTTTGTTGAAGCGCTCTCCCATATGCTTTCTGGCTTTTTGACTCACAGCTTTGAACCACACCTTGCACAGGTTCTCTCTCTCATTTTTGGCATCCTGCTGGTCTTTTAGGCTCTGCGACCTCGCTGTTTTGTCTACCGGAGTCCTCAGGACAGGTCCTCTCTCCTCTCTCTCTCTCGTGGGTCTCCTCCTCAACTCAATCCTCCCTGTCTGTCTATCTCCACACTTTAGTTGCCATGATGTTTCAGCTCCTCTGGATTCAATGGGCTTATTCCTTTCTTCTGCTCTGAGCCATTGGCCGGATGTTACACGTGTTTGGGATGCTACATCTGGTCAATTCATGCATTATTTACCCCAATCTGACACCTTCCATCATTTTCAAATTATTCTTAAAGCTAGTTTGTGAACATGGTGAGCTGAGATACTGTATGGAAGGGGTTTATTTCCTCTCGCTTCTCCCTTATGCCTGATGTTCTTAAACTAATAGATCTCTCCTGTTGGGACGTCGGCATTTGTTGGAGTGTCGGATAGAAGAATAAAAGAGTTGAATAAGATGGTGAGTACTAAAGAAGGAAATGAAGCAGTATTTCATCTTACAAACAAATGAAAATATGTTTTTAAGAGAAGAAAGGGAATTGGAACATAAGAAGGCTATTGTAAGGGTAAATTAATTATTTATTTTTGTTCAGAGAACAATCTTTTTTTTAACGTACGTTGAAGGAATGTTGGGAAAATTAAAGCGAAAGCTGAAAATAAAGGGCTTGAGTGTGTGGAAAAGTGGATTAAAAAACTTGGGGAAAGGATGGGTGGGAAATGGACATGCAAACGTGTGTTCATAGATCAGGGCAATAAAAAAAAGCTTTTAATTGGTATGGAAAACAAAACTTGTGCTAAATGTCTCACCTTAAGTTAAAAAGGTGCCGAGTGGATTGTGTTTGATGATTGCACATGGTGTTGTTGTCTCTTAGGGCTGTTCTTAACACAGGATATGTCAGGGTTGTAGATCCTATGGGAATGGCTTTGTTATAAGTTTATTTTGTGATCTATTTGAGTGACGAGAAATCTTAGTGTTTTGCTTGATAAGTGTATTTTGGATTATTTTTGTGAGAACTTTCAGATAAGTGGCTTTATTTTTCTGTACATATTGTTTGTTCATTATTTGTTAATAAAAAAAAAATAACGATGCTATTTTTTCAACCAGATGTGTACAATTCTTCAGCTCGGAGAGTTTGACAGACAGGTTCCATAGGCCCCATTGTCTTAATCTTTTTAGAAATGCATGGTCCAAAGAAAAGATTTGAAAGAGGCATCAGCACCAGTGACTGTGATGGTGAATATACTGTAACCCTTTTTATAATCAGCAGTGAGTGTAGTTGTGAAAACTGTAATGTGGAATTACTTTGCAAAGATAAATCATCTTGAAGCCACATTGCAGATTATTTAAAGTCCAATTAATTTGCTGTAAAGTGGGAAATCAGGTGGGAACATCAACACTGTGATCAGACACACGAACAAGTCTCTCATTCATCAATATCAAAAAGCACTAAGGAGCAGACACGGGTTGCTGCACCGATGCTCTCACTGAGGGCGAAAAGGGTATGAATGTTAACCAAAGGCCGGACACAGTCCCTTGAGGAAGGGGGTGATGGCATGGAACAGTCAAAGAACTGTTACGTACCTCTTATTTAGAATGTGCAATGCAGTATACCTAGAGTGAGACACAATAGCTTAAATAGTGAGGGAGTCCCTACCCCTAGGAGGATACTTATTTGATTGCAAAATGCTTAACCAGTTTTATACCAATCCTAAAACAGTCACCACATGGCATGAATGACCAAAGGAAGATACTCAAAACCACGGATATGCGAAATGGCCTAAAACGCATTTGCAAAGTCGTAAGCGATTCCCTGCCAAATGGTTTGCCGAGCCTCAAAGGACTAAGGATGTCGCCAATTTAGTAAGCTGCTAGCGAAATATCGCCAGATAGTCGGTGAAAAACAGTGTGGCCCTATTAACAGTCTCAGCATTAAACAAATCTAGAATTTTTTTTTACTTCGTAGCGATTTTAGAGAATTTAGCGCATCAAACAAAATTGCAATGCAAATTCACTTAATTCTGGGCGAATCATTTGCGATCTCTGACCGTGCTACGGCTTTTTTTGCGAATCCAAAAAAAAGCGAATTTTACATGGTTCGTGACCCCATGTGAAAGCTTTGCCCATTTCTACTCAAAACCCAGGGTAGTGACTGCCAAGTATTTTTAGATGAATATGTCAATCACTTGGAGATATCAGAGCTAAACAAGGTTTACTGTTTGAAATCACACCAGGTTTAAGCTACTGTAGACATATTTTTCCACTGTTGCTATTCCACACTTACATGACCATGTTGCAAAAACATGCCTGATGCTCTGAAAGGTTGAGTGAGCAAAATAGTTCATGTCTCCACAGATAAGATGTGTGCAACATTTTCACTGAATTTCGCTTCTTGCACTTCTTATACACAAGATTACTATTTTCTCAAGCGAAACTACCTGCATCAGTTTCAGGTGTACAGTATGTACAGTAGCTTCCGTCTCCAGCAGATGAACTCTGTGCAATTCCACTTACTTGAATCAGTAGAGATTGACGGAACAAATGAAAGACCAATATGCAATGAAATACATATTTATGAAATGAGGAGACAATTTTACCAATACCTGCTGGAGAATAGTTGTACGGTACTTATACATTTTGAGAATGCTTGCTGGGTTGTATGCTCCAAGGATTCTAGTCTGAATCACATAATATGATTACCTTACTCTAACTAAATGTGAAGGGACTTGGCCTGTGGATTATTTAGTAATATCCCCTGAACATGTTATCACTAACAAGACAAATATGCAGTACATAGTTCAGATACACTGATGTATTGATCCTGGGAGGTTGTACTGGAGGATCTAATGCCTTTCACGGATGAACATCAAAGTTCCTCACATAGATTGTTTTACTTCACGTCCAGTACAAGTTATCCTCAACAGATCTAAAAGAAACAAATAACAGAAACATTACCACCACATATAACATTTCCACACTTCAAAACCTCATTTTGAAGACACAATTACAACATTCTGTAAAGTCAACTCTTGAAGAATCTTCTTGTGCTATGGTAAAAAAAAAAATTCAAGTCAGAGTCTTTGAAAGTCCTCAAGACCAATGTGTGTTAGTTTGTGCCTGTCAGTCTCCGATATAATGAAAAATGTAATACGAATACAGATATATATATACTGTGTTATATATATATATATATATATATATATATATATATATATATATATATATATATATATATATATATATATATATATATATATATATACACACTGTATATAGTGCAGAATAAATGAGTACTTCAGTACAAGGTATTTATTCTGCGCTATCGCATCTGGACTAACATTTCCATTTTATACTGTATATATATAAAACCTACAGAGAAACAAAGAATCCCATAAATTAGCACTCTAGCATACATTATTTGTATCAAAATGTATTCATCACATTCAAACACAAAACAAAATAAAAGAACCAGTGGTGTCCATAAGGCTAAAATAATACTGAACACTCCTGACTAGATAAAGGTAACAAATATATATATACACACCCAGTGGCGAGAAAAAGTTTGTGAACCTCAATGATAATTCCATAGTTTCTCCATGATAACCGTCTTCAATCAAAACCAGTCTTAGCTTAAATATTCAATGGGGTTTATGTTAACCAATTCCATGTCTTTTGAAACAAGATGATGTATCAATTAGACAAACAATGAGTAATTAAGAGTCAGGGTATGTGCAAAAGTAAGTGAACCCCTGGTTTTATCTGCTAAATTAAAGGGGATACTTAGAATCAGGTGCTTAAATAATTAGGTAGATCTTCAGGGGTGGGTTTGGGAGGCTCCTACCTATATAAAGATCAGAAACGTGGTGAGTTTGGTCTTCACCATACAAGTGTGTGGAAACACGTCATGCCATGATCAAAAGAAATCTCTAAGGACCTCAGGAAAGCAGTTATTGATGCTCATCAGTCTAGAAATCATTATAAAACCAGTTCTAAGGATTTGGGGCTCCATCAATCCACTGTCAGACAGATGGAGAAACTTCAAGACAACAGTCACTCTACCAGGGAACAGTTGTCCTACCAAAATCTCTCCAAGAACAAACTGTTAAATCATCCAGGAAGTCACAAAGAACCCCAGAGTAACATGCAAAGGATCCGCAGGCCACCATCGTCTTAGCTAATGTGAGTGTTCATAACTTAACTATCAGAAAAGACTGATGAAGAATGATGTTCATGGAAGGATAGCCAGGAAGAAACCACTGCTATCTAAAAAGAAAATTGCTACCTGTCTGAAGTTAGATAAAGAGCACCTAGATGACCATAAAACTTATGGAACAATGTTCTCTGGATAGACGAGTCAAAGGTAGAACTTTTTGGCCTCAATGAGAAACATTATGTTTGGCGATAACCAAACACTGCGTTCGAACAGAAGAACCACATCCAAACCTAGACAGCTTGCCATCATTGACACAACCATGGATTCAGCATTGTATCAGAAGATTCTAGAGGAGAATGTCAGGCCATTGGTCCGTGAGCTGAAGCTAATGCGAAAGTGGGTCATGCAGTAAGACAATGATCCTAAACATACAAGCAGATCTACGAAAGAATTTCTGCAGAAGAAGAAATTCCGCGTTTTAGAATAGACAATGGGGGATATTCATTAAATTGCGATAGTTCCCCATTATCACCGTTTAATAAATAACCTTCAATGGCACTGAAGAGTTAACATTGGCAGGCAATATAGCAGACAAGTTCAATGCATGTTCTTTCTGACTTCCGTCAGGTCACATTACCAGCTTTTGCTGCAATTATTACAATTAGAGGGTAATCCTTTGGACAGGATTCATTATGTCTATACTCCTTTACTGGAAGGGTTATGTCAGGAATAACATATAAGCAATTGAGCAGAAGAAGCTACTGCATTCATTGAGGTTTTTAAGAAGACTCATTAATGCTATTGCAGTGACAGTGTATCAACCATGACCTTAGAGCCTGCGATGGAGCTCTCCCCCTCCCCCCATGGATATATTTATCCCCATAATAACACTTATAATAAACAAATAAAACAAAAGCCTGGAGGTACAAAGCTTGCTGCTTCTATTAAAATGTCATAAACATAGCCCGATAGGTGCCAACCCTGCCAAGTGCTCAACCACCAGCTAAAAGCTAATGGTACTCAAACCATGGCCTGCAACACCCACCAAGCAGGGCACTGCACCGGCTCGGTCGATTAGCGAGAATGGGCACCCGGACGCTTAAATGAGCCCTGCCCACTCGCCACTTCCAGCCACCTCGTGGCTTCACCGAACCATAGAGCCCAATCTGAGTAGGTTAAAGCGCACTTACTCCCCAACAGCTGCTGCGACCAAGGCAATGCCTAGAAATACCCACCTCAAAAGAATAAACAGTCATTAAAGTATTATCTTTACTTTCTGTCTCCTTTCCCTGTTCTTTTTTATTCAACAAGTACACTGGCGACACACTTTATTCGAGCTCGGCTAGTCCCACGAATTCGGGTATACCCGGGTGTATTGAGGTTTGTGACTGTTTTCTGCCCGAGTGCATTGGGTTATTTTCCAGGCAGGGATTGAAGCATTTTATTCCCGCTGGCTGCAATACTGCACAGTATATATATATATATATATACTGCATTACAATTCATGAATTTATGCCATCTGGTAGACACGCGAAGCATTGCAGCCTATTAAATCCTAATCATTATCATTTAACAGATCAGCCGCCCGTCAGCCAGGCATGAACCCAGGCTGGGAAAGCAAACGCAACGGGGCTTGTCAGAGGTGAGGAGCGGCGCATTCCAGGTATCTGCCAGGTACATACTGGGTATTTGCTCGAATAAAGTGTGTCGGTGCAGTACAGTACAAGCATCCCTCCTACTGTCTCTGTATGTTCTTCCTACCTACCAATTAAATTGTAAGCTCTTTGGAGCAGGGAATCCTTTTCCTATATGCTACTTTTATGTCTGAATCACTTATTCTCATGATCTGTTATTTGTAGTATTTGTTATTTATATGATTGTCACGTGTATTACTACTATGAAGTGCTATGTACATTAATGGTACTATATAAATAAAGACATACATACATACAGTACATACAGCAAGGCCCCGCTTCTCGACGCCCCGCTTTTCGTCGATCTGCTGATACGGCGGTACTGAGAACGGGGCTGCCATGTCTGCGCATGCGCAGAACGGGCTGGTCCAATGTCGCCCATGTCCAGAACGGGCCGGTCCAGGGTCGCGCATGGGCAGAATCGGAGTTTTTCCCGATGTTGCGCATGCGTAGAATGGCGCATTGCCGGTCTGCGCATGCGCACATAATGAAAATTGACGGTTCCGCTTTCCGGTCGATTTTCGCTTGCGGCGGGTCCTTAGAACGGAACCCGCCGCATGACTGGGGCCCTCCTGTACAACAGTATTACAGCATAACAGTATTACCTTATGACATCATAACAAAGGGATGGGTGAGTGGGAACTCTCCTGGCAGGGCGCGGACTTTCTTCACTCCCCTGCACAGGATTTGTATAGCCTCCCCAACATCACGGACCAATGCGATAAGGAGAGAAGGGGCAGGGGCGAAACATGGCCCCACAGAAGGGGAAAGGTAGAGGGAGACTTGTCCCTGGGCTCACGGCTACTTGTACATAACATTCCTGTTTAAAGAGCTTAAACTTACATTTGTAGCATATGAGAGACAGGGAAACAAACTATATCAATTTCATAACACTAATATTAGGTCTTAAACCAGGATCTTCAGCCTTCTCCCCTGAAAGAAGATGGCATCCATTGTCATAGCTGAAAACCAAGATGGCCAGAAAATGTGCACAGTTGCCTGGAGTTGATCTATGTGGAGGAGTTTTAAATACCTTGCGACATTCACATTTTTGTCTGTTTTGGTTTGGGGGAAAAAAGGATTGTTACTGTTTTTCTAAAATGGAATAAAAAACACAAGCACCCCAAAATTGTTTCCAATTTCCAATTAGACAAACACAGTCTTAGCTAGCTCCAAACCCAAACCCACTAGGACCGAAACGTTGGTGAATGTGCCTGTTTTCTACTAATACACTTCTTTTTTTTTGGATACTACTGAGTGTGCTGTCTCTTCCTTGCTTTGTGGGCCTGGAACTCTGGATCTGCCTGGTAAGGAGCTTATTTATACCTACTGTCTATATGGGATAAGCACCTACTTTACTGCAATATGTGTGGGACTTCTGTTTTTTCTTATATATATATTATATATATATTATATATATATATATATTATGACAAACGCCCCTCTTTTGTAGCGCTGACGTCTGTCTGGGATCTTCCCGACACAGTCTTCTAGGGTTAATTATACAAATAACAGGATCATACAAAGCATTACATTGCTTAACTCAGGCTTCTGCCTGCTTTATTTTCAACCCAGTAAGGGACTGCAGCTTTAACATGTGTAGGCAGGAGGCACTCAGATTAACCTTCAGCGGTTTACTCATATCAGTGATATAATATTTAACACACTGTCACTTTAAGAAACAAAAATAAATCATATAAAGAAATTCTATCCCATTCAGGGATCTAACTACACAGCAGAATCAGCCTCTCTAACTGCTGCTGGGCCAACTTACCTGGTTCACCAGCTTAAAACAATACCCTCTCATTTAGGGTCACTAGATACAGCATACAGTCTTTTAGACACAGCAATAAACATTTGTTTGTCTTATCTGTTCGCGGTGGGAACTCGGTCCCAAGTGTCCAGGCAAATCCTCTGGTACTGCGATACTTGAAGGGGGCGTCCTCCCCGAACTGGATGCAGGAAGCAGCGATACCCCCAGCCTCCAAGAAGAGAGACTGAAAAGCAACCCTCTCTGCTCTAAATACCTGTTCTAGTGATTAGGAGAGCAGGTGGGGGAGAACTAGACACATTGTAAACTGTGGTCTGGATTTTCCATCCACCAGCCCGAGTTAATGGAAGCTGTGGAATGGATAATTTTGCACTATTCCTGCACTTTCTGACCTAAAACCGGGCAAAAAGCTGACTAATATCTTTGGACTATGTCACAATATATATATATATATATATATATATATATATATATATATATATATATATATATATATGTGTGTGTGTGTCAATGGAAGTGCTACTGGGAGAGTGACCTCAAGTATACATAGTAGACACACTCCTTGAGAAAGCACTTTTAGCGTGAAACGCGTGGGAGGAGATCTTTGTTTTTGTCCCCAGTATGTTCTTTGTTTTTTAACATGTAGTTTAATAAACTTTTTTTTATTTTTTTCACTTACCCGGTGTGTTGTTGATACTTTTTCTCTGGGTCCGCTGTCCCACCAATCCTCCGCTGTTTCATAACAGACAAACAAGCCCAAGTGCTACATCCAATATGACAAATGATGTAGTTAATTACTGTCTGTTTTTTTTTAACTCTATTTATGCTTCTTATAGGTATGGGCGATTTAGTGAAATCCTTTGGCCAAAACATTTCAAGCCTGAAACCACGTCAAGGAAGATCCCTTCCAGTCCTTTAGCTATGCTACACTTTGGGCAGTGAAGGGTAAACACTATACAGAATCTATGCACAAGATGAATAGGAAGTTATAATCCACTGTGTGCTCATTTGCATGTCACTACCCATAATTCTTATCTGTAGCTTGAACATGTGAAAATGGAGTGAAGGAAGCAGGGTTGGAGGCCTGTGGAAGACATGCAGATATCCTCATGGGTGTTTTATCTTTGCTGTGAGAGAAAGCACTTATCTCAGAATGACCTTCAGGATGTGCAGAACATGAATGAAAATATTTATAGCCGTGTCACCATTTATTACTTATTATGAAAAAAACGTATATAGAATATGAATGCAGATATGAACAGATTTTAATAAATCACTAATTTAAATAACAAGAAGCTGAAAAGATGTGTGGGAGTATGTATGTATGTGTATATACTGTATATAAAAAAAAAATATATATATATATATATATAAAAAATATATATATACAGTATATATATATATATATATATATATATATATATATATATACACATATATATATATATATATATATATATATATATATATATATATATATATACAGAATATATATATATACACCCACACATCTTGTCAGCTTCTTGTTATTTAAATTAGTGATTTATTAAAATCTGTTCATATCTGCATTCATATTCTATATACGTTTTTTTCATAATAAGTAATAAATGGTGACACGGCTATAAATATTTTCATATATATATATATATATATATATATACCTAATCTTCCAGCAGTAGCAGCAGCAGCAGCAGCAGCAGCAGCAGCAGCAGCAGCAGCAGCAGCAGCAGCAGCAGCAGCAGCAGGGAGACACGTAGGGTTGCCAGGTGGCTTGTCCAAAAATACTGGACAAAATGGTGAAAGGTGCGACGCGTGGGAGAATCGTTGGTGAGGAAGAATGTTATTTATAAATTACCTGACTGTTATGTAATTTTTTCCAAATTTCACTCCAAGTATTCACCAATTTGCACCACTTTATATTCTGTTTCGTAAAAAATCTGGGGAGAGGCTTTGGGAGGGGGTGCCCTTCCGAGGATTTTTTTAAGAAATAGAATATGAAATAGTGCAAATTGGTGCATGCTTGGAGTGAAATGTAGAATAAATTACATACAGTAATGGTCAGATAATTTATAAATAACTGACCTGCAGTCATACAAGCCCATGGTGAGCAATACTGCACCCTCCTCATCCTTTCTTTCTCCCCTTATCCTCTCACCTTCCCACCCCCTCGTCCTCTCACCCCCCTCCCCTCATCCTCCCGTCATCCCCTCTCATCCCCCCTTATTCTCTCTCATCCCCCCTTCATCCTCTCACCCCCCTCCCTTCATCCTCTTTCATCCTCTCTCATCCCCCTCCCTTCATCCTCTCACCCCCTCCCTTTATCCTCTCTTATCCCCTTCATCCTTGTTCACCCCTTCATCCTCTCATCCTCCCTCCCTTCATCCTCCCTCCCTTCATCCTCTCTCATCCACCCCTCCCTTCATTCTCTCCCCCCTTCCCTTCATCCTCTCACCCCTTCCTTCATCCTCTCAACCCCTCCCTTCATCCTCTCACCTTCCCACCCCCTCGTCCTCTCACCCCCCTCCCCTCATCCTCCCGTCATCCCCTCTCATCCCCCCTTATTCTCTCTCATCCCCCCTTCATCCTCTCACCCCCCTCCCTTCATCCTCTCTCATCCTCTCTCATCCCCCTCCCTTCATCCTCTCACCCCCTCCCTTTATCCTCTCTTATCCCCTTCATCCTTGTTCACCCCTTCATCCTCTCATCCTCCCTCCCTTCATCCTCCCTCCCTTCATCCTCTCTCATCCCCTCTCCTTTCATCCTCTCACCCCCTCCCTTCATCCTTCCCTCCCTTCATCCTCTCTCATCCCCTCTCCTTTCATCCTCTCACCCCCTCCCTTCATCCTTCCCTCCCTTCATCCTCTCAACCCCCTTCCTTCATCCTCCCCCCTTCATCCTCTCCTCCCCCCCTTGATCCTCTCAGGGGAAATCCCGCAATTGGTTACTAAGTCCAGAGAGGTAATACCAGACACATACATGTCCAGTATTATCTCTCATTTTTTACCAGACAGAGTGATCAAATGTTGGGCTGTCCGGTTCAATACCGGACCCCTGGCAACCCTAATAGGGTTGCCAGGTTGCTTCTCCAAAAATACTGGACAAAATGGTGAAAGGTGCGATGCGCGCAAAAATCGTTGGTGGGGAAGAATATTATTTATAAATGATCTGACTGTTACGTAATTTTTTCTATATTTCACTCCAAGAATTCACCAATTTGCACCAATTTATATTCTGTTTCGTAATAAATCTGGGGGAGGCGTCTTGGGAGGGAGTGCTCTTCAGAGGATTTTTTTTAGGAACTAAAATATAAAATAGGGCAAATTGATGCAAATTGGTGCAGGCTTGGAGTGAAATTTAAAACAAATTATGTAAAGGTCAGATCATTTATAAATAACTGACCTGCAGTCACACTGTACATGGTGAGCAATACTGATCTTACTGCTCCTCCCACAAATTCCAAGATTGTTTCACCCCTTCTCATCCTCTCTCTCCCCTTATCCTCTCACCCTCCTCCTCTCTCAACCCCATCCCCTCCTCCTCTCACCCGCCTCCCTTCATACTCTCCCCCCCTCCCTTCATCCTCTCACCCCCACTCCCTTCATCCTCTCACCCGCCCTCCCTTCATCTTCTCTCACCTCCCCTCCCTTCATCCTCTCTCCCCTCCCTTCATCCTCTGTCACCCCCCATCTCTTCATCTTCTTTCACCCTTCATCCTCTCTCATCCCCGTCCCTGTCATTCTCACCCCAACTGGACACACACACAACAGAACAAATACACACAGGACACAGAAAGGACAGAGGCAGGACACAGAGGTAGGCAGGGCCGTCGAGAGGGGGGACAGAAGGTAGAGGTGTCCCGGGCCCTGTGGTGGTGGGGGGCCCAGTGGCACAAATTGGGCCCAACCTCTAGCCAGGCGCGGCTGACGATCCTCTCCCGGACGGGCCCCGGCTCTCTCAGATGCAGACCTCTACCACTATCCCATGCCGACGGCCTCTGTGACGCCACTACTTCCAAGTAGGCTTGGCCTAGCATCCGGCGCAAGACGGCATGGAGGGATAGAGGCCAGCAGTGTGTGAGAGCCGGGACTCAGCCGGGAGAAGACCGCCAGCTGCGCCTGGCCAGAGGTCGGGCCCAAATTGCAGTGCCAGCCGGACGGGCCCCCCGCAGACCATCCACAAGGTAAGTCTGTTTTTTTTTAATATGTATTGGGGGAGAGTGGGTCTTGTTTATATGTATTGGGGGAGTGTGGGTCTTGTTTATATGTATTGGGGGGTGGGGGGTCTTGTTTATATGTATTGGGGTAGTGGGGGGCTTTTAAAAATGTATTGGGGAGTGTGGGGCTTTTAAAAATGTAAAGGGACAGTGGGGGGCTTTTTAAAATGTATTGGGGGAGTGGGGGCTTTTAAAAATGTATTGGGGGAGTGGGGGGCTTTTAAAAATGTTTTGGGACAGTGGGGGGCTTTTTAAAATGTATTGGGGGAGTGGGGGCTTTTATAAATGTATTGGGGGAATGGGGGGCTTTTCAAAATGAATTGGGGCAGTGGGGGGCTTTTTAAAATGTATTGGGGGAGTGGGGGGCTTTTTAAAATGTATTGGGGTAGTGGGGATCTTTTTAAAATGTATTGGGGGGGGCTATTTAATATTTATTGGGGGGAGTGGGATTATATGTATTTGTGGAGGGGGAATTGTGTGAGAGGGGAGAGGGAAGGATTGTGTGAGGAAAAGAGGGAGTAAGAGTGAGACGGAGGGGAGAGAAATACATGGCAAGAAGGTGGGAAATAGAGGGGACTCGTGGTGTGAAATGAGGGGGCTCGCAATACCGCCGGGGCGGGGCCCGGATGAAACTTTAGTCCTGGGCCCCGGGAAATCTGTGTGCGGCCCTGGAGGCAGGACACACAGGATGCAGGCAGGAGACACAGGACACAGGCAGGCAGGAGACACAGGACACAGGCAGGCAGGAAACAAAGGACACAGGCAGGCAGGAGACACAGGCGGGCAGAAAACAGAACTCAGGCAGGCAGGAGACACAGGACACAGGCAGGCAGGAGATACAGGACACAGGCAGGCAGGAGACACATGCGGGCAGGAAACAGAACTCAGGCAGGCAGGGGACACAGGACACAGGCAGGCAGGAGACACAGGCGGGAAGGAGACACAGGACACAGGCAGGCAGGAGACACAGGCGGGAAGGAGACACAGGCGGGCAGGAGACAGAACTCAGGCAGGCAGGAGACACAGGACACAGGCAGGCAGGAGACACAGGCAGGCAGGAGACACAGGCGGGCAGGAGACACAGGCGGGCAGGAGACAGGAGTCAGGCAGGCAGGAGACACCTCTTTCTGCTTCATGCTTTTCCTACGCTCTTTGGCCCCACCCCCAGGCTCCTGCCACCTTCTCCTGGTTGCTGCAATACACAGCAGCAGCAATCACGATGGAGGAAGCTGCATAACTTCCCTGCTCTATCCCTTCTCGAGGGAAATCCCGCGATTCTAGAGACTTAATACCGGACACTTGACAACCGTAGGGACAAAATTAAGCACCGATTCGGCGAACTTGGGAAATTCTAGGTATAGGTTCGCACGAACTGGTGCGAAATGGCTGAATCTCACCACTGGGGAAAGGTAGAAACACGATCTACTCCCTAAAGAGCAGGCTAGACTGGAACACACTGAATTTATAGGAGAGCCACGTTTTATACCAGGGGACGGTCCCACTCCCAAGCTCCGGTAAAATGGGCAGCACTCCTCCAGTGAGCCCAACGCCCCTGGCACATGCTCCAATGTTTTCCAGACTGCACCTGTAAACCGTTACAAATTAACTCTGGTCTAGGGGAACACACATGCTGGCCCATGTGAGAGGGATTTAACCCTAAGGCCTCGTTCAGGGTGCAGGCTTCGGAGGGAGGGCGTGCTGCCGTGCGAGCTGCCGTGGGACACAATGTATTCAAATTGAATACTGGTTGTCAGGGTAGCAGCTGCCCTGTCTCCGAAGTACAGAGTTGACGCTGGCTACAGTTTCAATAAACAAAAAATTCGTTTTTTGAAGCTGCAGCAGCGTCACTGGGACCTAGGCAGCCAATGAAATCATTCTTGAGTATGATTTCATGACTGCAACTTGGATCCCTAACCTGCCGTCTGTAGCCCCGCCCCCTCCCCGCCTCCTCAACTCCTGAAAAAGTCTGCTGGGAGGATGAACACACATCGCCCAGCAGACTGCCGCCCTCCCTCCGAACGCCCTCCCTCCAACTCCTGCCTCTGTCACCCTGAACGAGGCCTAACACTGCCTGCACCTTACCAGGACTTACAATACTAGGGCCAGGAAACACATAGCCAGGGGCACAAGGATATATATATAAAATTTCTTTTGATGTGGCTATCATGCGTCCGCCACAAAAGTTAGGTAGTCATCATTGTCTCTCTACTCCTTGTCCACTGCATGTACTATAAAAGAAAAAAGTAATAATGATAAAGGGAGCACTGCTCAGGGTTTCCTAATCACAATGTATTTCCAAGTTCATTTTTTATTTTGTCAGTGTTTCCACCCGACGTGCAAGAAACAGAAGCAGAAGACAGATCCTTAACAAATGCATTAGGAATTATAATACCATCACAGCACTTAAAGGCCCATTACATCCGAGGATTACTCTGCCTGCTGCATTACTCTTTGAGGTAGCTAACGTATCTATTTCTATGTTGTATTTTCAGCAGGCTTTGTGGGAAGAAAGCATCAATGTCATTTTAACCCTGCAATGATCCAGCAATGCATTGTTCAGCACTTATTTTTGTAATATGGTTTATTGGGGATCCCCGGGCATTCATTTTAGAACGGACACATATCTTGCAGGAAACGTGTCCACCTAATCTACATAGCTAGGAACGTTTTTGTATATGGGAACTGAATCTAATTGAACTTTATAGAAAATACATTACCCAAGACTGGCTGAGTCTAAGACTCAAGTGGTTGGTACACTTGTACAGTGTGAGATATATGCAACTGTATTGAATCTCTGTATTTTTGTTCCAATAATACATCTCCCTATTGGTTCTGGTCAGGAACCTGCAAAGTTCAATACATTTTATGTAGATTGTGATACCTTTCAATGGACCAACAAGAACATTCTTCATGGTTTTGGTTATAAAGCACAGAGCAATCAAAACCTCCCAGTTCCCTTTTCCATGTGTATTGTCATCTTACCATAGCCCTTAGCTACTTGATAATTATCTAAAAATCCAAAGGTGCCTATTCTAGTAGCTGCGGTATTCTATGTCAAATAGCACAATTTGGACAAGGCGAGATGTATTAGGAAAAATGTTGTGATCTCACTGTATTCTGTAAGACTTTTTGCATCGCTTTAATCGTGTCTATTGCATGTTCAGGTCTTGTATAGCACTGCTATTTTTTTCTTACGTAGCGCTTTACAGAGACATTTTGCAGGCACAGGTCCCTGCCCCGTGGAGCTTACAATCTATGTTTTTGAGCCTGAGACACAGGGAGATAAAGTGACTTGCCCAAGGTCACAAGGAGCTGATACTGGGAATTTAACCAGGTTCTGTGCTTTAAACTCAGTGCCAGTCAGTGTCTTTACTCACTGAGCCACTCTTTCTCCACTCTTACAATCTGTGAGATTACACAGACAAACCGCACAATGTTGACTTGGTTTTTATTTGAAGCGGAATTACCATAACATCGTCAGATCACAGCCTCACTATACAGTATACAGTATACAGCAGAAAAGAAAAAAATAGAGCTTTCCCTCACCCAGTCCTCAGTAGTGGTAGAAAAATTAGGATACACTTACCCAAAATGTCGGTGCTCCAAAACGTCTGTGGTTTATGAGAAACAACTTGTAAGACTATTAATGAAAAAATTCATATACAGATGCCACTGTCGATTTTGGCCCAGATTCTGAGGAATTCCATAAACATGTCGGTGAAAATCCTCAACATAGTCCATAGGTGCTGTAATGGCCCATCGGATTAACACAGAGGGGTCCTTGCGTTTGAATGGGACTCACGCTGTGTGAATCCTAAGGGCTGGGAGTCCCATTCAAACACAGGGACCCCCTCTGTATTAATCAGATGGGCCTATGGACTACAGCGTCTATGGACTATATTTCAGAGTGTTTGCGAGATGCTTGTGAATTTTTCTCACACGCTGGCTCAAAACCGGCAGTTTCATCTGAAGTAATTCAATCTTTGACAAAGCACCATTTGCAGGCGTGAAACGCGGTAGAGACTTTTTTGGATGTGTCAAACAATTTTATATTTTTGGATATATTCCCAGTTTCTTTTCCCTGTCTTTCAGTAGTGGGAGTTAACAGAGAATATTGGGTGTCTTTATTTTCTTCCATGTCCTGATGAAATTTGCGCACCCGCTGTTCTTCATCGTTTTCAGTAGTGGGACCCTGCGCCCTGCAGGTATGGTACTATAATCCTGTGTCCATACTGCTAGAACAGGCCTGAGGAAGAGACCAGTAGGCCTTGAAACGTTGCTTTTCAGACCAGTGTGTGCCTGTCTGCATACTCACTTGTGTGTTCTATTCTTGATTTTTGTACCTCTTTTTTGCTAAATTTGTTAGGAGCATGTGAGTTTTTCTTATTTATCAAGAAGACATACTGGACAGCTGGGAGAGGAGCAGGACCTGCCATGTGGTCGTCAACTTATCTTCACTTGAGCAACGGCTTCAGAGCATCCTAGCATCAGAGGCTATACGTGGCCTGGATGGTGACCAGGATACTGGAGCTATGAAGACTGAAGTGGAGGCAGGTTAGTAATATATTACATTAGCATCACATAAGTAAAACATCATTTAATTTAATGAACAACAATATAGTGAGTAACCTTTATTAACACCACAATCTGTTTTGTTTCAACCAATTTGTTTATGTTATAAATTGGATTTGTGTAATGCAAATAATGTACATTGCAAACAGTACAGTCAGTATGACCTAAAAATATTTACATTATGCTTCCCAAATGAAACATGTAGCCCAATATATGTAAGTCGAAATTTCTGTACGAAGATCTTTTAAGCACCTTTTTAATTTAGTCTGTGTGTACCATATACTGAAAGTGAAACATACAATGTAATATGCTAATAAATGGAAAATATCTCATGTGCAGCTTTATAAATGTGGCCCCTTCTTGGGTGGCTACAGGTTTCTAGAAGGGGTTAATTGCTGTAAGGGGTTCAATGTATGGACTCACTGAGGTTTTACACCTCCCCCTAGCTACCTTGTTGTGTATGATGTCAGCATAAGGGTATGAATAGCTCCACCCTTTGTTCTAGAAGCAGGTTCTTCAGAGTTCTAATTGGAGTCCTCAATGTAAATCCTATATATAGGTCCTATATATAGCTCCATGTGTCTAGTCAGCAGCTAGTCACCGTCTAGTCACCATCTTGTCACAGTTAAATGTTTACAGTTAGCCCTGATAATTAACCAGCGTCTGTTATAGGACCAGAAAGCCTAATTTTGTAGGAGAAGGATGCAGCACTGTTTAGTCTCATAGGGCTGCCCCACAGTTACCCGTACTCATATTGGATCGGATCAATTAGCCGGTTCCTTTATCGCTTCACTGTCTCCCTGCAAGCTATTCCACTAAATACTTATGCAACAGGTAACTAAGCCAATGTACTTCCTCTGGATAGGACCAGAACCTACTAGATGATGATTCCCTGAAGGTTATTATTTGCCACGTGTATTGTTGTGCATATCTGTGTCAACTGTTTTTGGCCAGATGTTCAATAAACATTTTTCGATTTATAAAAGTTCCTGGCGCCCATTTCTATCCCACACTTTCATCCACGCCCGGCCAACACTTACCCACGCACCATCTACATGGCTGAGAGACTGAGCATTTACTACATGGACTTAACTGATGGAACACCATTTATAGTCAGGGAATGGGGGTTATATAAATATTACTAGGTGTATGCAAGATGGCCAATAATGCATTATATGGGTGTTTCTAAACATAATGAAATTTTTAAATAATTCATAATGTTATGCAGCATTACATTTAAATAACAAAGATTATTTCTGGCCTGCTGTGACTACGTTATGATGATATGATCAAATGTAGCTAATCATACTTACCTTTTCAAATATCGGATTGGCAGAGCTAGAGTGAAACGCTTCTAAAAAAGACTTTTAGACACAGGATGGGCACGCGAGAAGGATTTACAGAATAGCATAGCATGCCAATCCGCTACAAAGGGGGCTTCAGAAGCGGTTTGTCATACTTCGGAACTACGAGAATAAGCCCCAATGTATCTCAGACTAAGGGGCCTATTCTCGTAGCTGCAAAGTTGTCAGTGCAAAACCGCGTCGTTTGGCATGTTCAGAAGAAGCGGAATTAAATGTGAGAAGAAAAAAAAACCTATTCTCTATTTTAAATCACATCTTGTAAACCGCTTCTATAAAAAGTGACAAACCGCACGGTTTAACAACCAAATCCCCAGGATTGTACGTGCTTTAGCAGCGGCATGACCAGAGGTGGTGCTAACCATCCCCAGTCTGACTTATGAGTTGTGCGCTCTCAGCCAAACCCATATTTCAGGCTCCGGATGTAACTCGCAATACCAGTCTCACCACCTTTGAGGTGGCGTGAAAAAAAATGCGATTTTTTTTAAGCAGATTGCATAACAAAGCTATGAAAATTGCCGTTTTTGTAAAAAAAATTAAAACCAAATGAGAGTTGAAGGCTTTTTTGACAAACCGATCGTCTTGGCAGAGCCAGAGTTTCTTAAAAAGCCTTTTAGACACGGAACGGACACGCGAGAAGGGCTTACAGAATAGCAACGCATGACAATCCGCTTCTAAACGGCACTTTAGAAGTGGGTTGTCACACTTCGAAGCTATGAGAATAGGCCCCTAAGAGTTGCAATATATATTCATTTGTAAACTGCAAATCCGAACAGGGTGCGCATGAAGAAAATTGCAAATGTGGCATGAAATATATAGGACGTACCATACAAACTTTTAAACAACGTATTTATCAACACATACATGCAATGGATAAAGTAAATGTGTCTTGTGCTCCAGCTGCTCATGTTTTAGAGAAACATAGGGGTGATAAAACATATCTTTTGTTTACAGCAATTGAATCGGTTAAGATTGGCCCCTAGAGGAGGCAATAAACGTAAAAACGTTCTCGTTTTAAAAGAGAAGCATTTTGGACAGTAACTTTGGAAACTTTAGAACCAAGTGGTTTGAACAAAGAGATACATTTTCAGGTTTTTCTTTCATTATCAAACACACCTGTTAGTAGTGAATAGTTTACTCAGGAAGGGCGAGTGGCGTACTCAATAAAATATAAACAACAATTAAAAATACAAATGATGCAAAATCCAAAGACAGGGCCCCCCATAAGATGGAGCCCCACTGACATGTGAAAAGGCAGCCAGGGAAAGGAACTCAATAATAAAAGAGAGTCTGCACTTAAAATGAGGTATACAAGGAGTGACATACAGCTCAACCCCATTATAACGCGATCCGTTACAAAGCGAATCCGCTTATAACGCGATGCAAGCGTGGCTCCCAATTTTCATATTTATGAATACTTTACAACACAATTATTGGTATCTTAAATACTTTATTGTACACTGCATACAGTTGTACATTATTTCTAACGTGATCCGCTTATAACGCGATGTGACTCTTTGGACCCCCAGCACAGCGTTATAAGGGGGTTGAGCTGTATTTCCATATTGAATGAGTCCAAAAGGTACAAAAATCACAGTATAACAACAATATAATATATAATACAAAATAGTACAAAAAGTGCAGACACCTGAGAAATTCTCAACGTTTCGGGACACAACCCTTTGTCAAGAGGAAATCTGCGGTCCTTAAATAGCCATCATGGCTGCCTGGCGTCTTCCCGCACTCTCGCTAGGGCGGGCGTTCCATGACATGTGTATACGCCGGCGTCACTTGTGACGTTATAATGTAAGCTGCGTCCCCGTATTGTCATAGAAACGCGGCAGCACTCATGAAGCAGAACCCTATAACCCTTTAAACTCTAACCTCGCTATGGATATATTAAAACCCACTAACATTTATCAATATCACAAGTATATATCTTTAAACAATACTCACAACGTCAAGGTATTATTCAGAGACCATAATTGTTCATCGTTTTCCATAAACTTTAACAACCACTAACATTGTGAACAATAAATGCTCATCTAATACTGTACAATTTCTTATTATGCAGAGTGGAAATACAGAAGACCAGGCACTCACAAATGATACATTTGGAGAAACACATCCACATACTAATCATGTGCATTAAACAAACAACCTAATATATAAATATATTCTAATATCAAACAGAATAACTGTAACGCCTGTATGCCCGCAGACCTGGCCAGTCCCCAGTACTGAGGTAGGTAAGGGTATAACACGCACCCACAGCAGTGAGGGCGTGCCCGGAGTGTGGTAAATAGCGTTGCCGGGCCTGTAGAGTAAGGGTTAACGTATACTTGCTGAGTCCGGGGTGCCAGAGGTCGGAAGGTAAAGTCCAAGTGCCAGTGTTCAAGGGTTGGAGAGAGTAGCGTAGTGATGTCCGTAAGCCAGGGTTAAAGGGTTGGAGAAAGCAGCGTAGTGATGTCCGTAAGCCTAGGTCCAAGGGCAGGGGAAGGCAGCATAGTCAAAACCAAAGCAGAGTTCAAGTTCAAACCAAGGGAATCCAAACCAGGGCAGGGACAGGAACCAGAGCTGAAAGAGACAAGGGAGCTAGCATAGAGACTGCACACACAGGAGCTACATGAAAGCTATGCAGAAAGGACAGAGTGGGGTTATATAGGAAGGAGGACCAATAGGGTGAGGGGTGGAGCAGAGGCTTGAGTGAATGTTTGTAGGGATAGGTCTGTGAGAGCAGGGGAGGAGACAGGGAAATAATCCAGGGAGATGGCTTGTAGGCAACGGGGGGCGGAGCCAGTGCTTAGGGACGGCAGATAACTGGAGTGGGTGCGCGCGCCTTCTGTAAGCCTATTATACGCACGCACCGCGCGCGTCACAGGGTGTGAGGGGCGCACCGCCGGGGAAATGCTCGGCACTGGAGGTGGAGGAGAAGCGGGCGAGCCAGGTAAGGCAAGGGCTGGGGAGATGGGAGCATGCCGAGGAGCGCGCGCCTCACAAAGTGTAACGAGTGACTGGGAACGCGCGCGCACAGTGCGGGAGCCGCGCGTGACCCAAACGCGCGTCAGGACGCATAGACCGCGCCGCGGAGGAGTGGGTGAGAGAGGAGGAAGGGAAATAGTGAGTACGTAGGGAAGAGGGATAGCTAAGTGCTGTGGGACCTGCGATGAAGGGGACACGCTGGGAAGCGCGAGTCCCCCGATCCGTTACAATAACACTGTTATTTCACAGGCAGATTTTAACCAATTAACACATGTAACCCTACTTGCCAGGCTCTAAAGGAGTTTGGAGCTACACCACCTTATAACGCTGTGCTTGGGGTCCAAAGAATCACATCGCGTTATAAGCGATCGCGTTACAAATAATGTACAATTGTATGCATTGTACAATAAAGTATTTAAGATAAGAATAATAGTGTTGTAAAGTATTCAATAATACAAAAATTGGGAGCCACGATTGCATCGCGTTATAAGCGGATTTGCGTTGTAACGGATCGCGTTATAACGGGGTTGAGCTGTATATACATACATGGCTGTGCTAAGTCTCTCATACCTTTTCTGGGTGCTTGGCCAGTGCAGGCTTGGCGTGGAAATGCAGAGAATAATGATGGGAGCCAGGAATTTGTATAGTACAAACAAGAGCTTTATTCACATCCGTTGATAATGCTCACCATTCAGCAGACAGACTTTACTTCAGACATTAACTGGTGTCAAACAATACGGTCACTCTGCGATTCTTCCCCAGATAGCGCTCACTCTTACACTGAGGAGTTACTTAGGCTGGTTTCCCTTAGGCCTCGGACATAGTACAGGTGCATGGGTGATGTCACACTTGTCGAGATCTGTGCCCTGCAGGGTTGAGCGATGGGGGGGTGGCGAAGGCGTGCCAGGGGCATATATGTACTATGGTCTGCTCTCTCTTAAATTTTTGGAGCAGAGAATTTGCTGTCTGACCCTAGACCCGATTCGTGACCGTCAAGTCCCATATTTCTGCAATTGCCTATACAGGCATACCCCACTTTAAGTACACTCACTTTAAGTACACTCGCGAGTAAGTACATATCGCCCAATAGGCAAACGGCAGCTCATGCATGCGCCTGTCATCACATCCTGAACAGCAATACCGGCTCCCTACCTGTACCGAAGCTGTGCACAAGCGGGGAGACTATAGAGCCTGTTACAAATGTGTTATTTACATCAGTTATGCACATATATGACGAATGCAGTACAGTACATGCATCAATAAGTGGGAAAAGGTAGTGCTTCACTTTAAGTACATTTTCGCTTTACATACATGCTCCGGTCCCATTGCGTACGTTAATGCGGGGTATGCCTGTATACTGTACCTACAACATTGGGAATCCTACCACCATTTGGATAAAGGTTTTTTTTTAACCTCATACTGCATGCATTATTATCACACCATGTGAGTGGGAGAAAATGTGTTTTTTTTCTTCCTTTGTTGTTATTTATCACTGACTGTGTTGCACTACAGTATATTTCCCCTTTTTCTCTTGCATACACCTGGGAGTACAGTATTTGCGCTCCGTAAGCTGTGCCTATAATCTTTAAGACGATTGGAAAAAGTATTTTATTCTGAGCTGCACTACCCCCTATGGTTTCAATTTTGTGGGACATATTCTATTTTTATTCATATTAACTCTTTTGATTATATCACTTGTTACTGGGGTTGATAATAACCTTTTTCTAATTTAAAGTGACATTTGCGCTTTAATCTTTCCCGTTAGTCTACATTAAAAAATATATGGAAATATGATTTGAAGAAATAAAAGAAGATTTTTTTTAATGAACTTGATTTGGTGCTGAGTAATTGGATTTATACATATTATGATGCCCACATCACGTTACAGTATCTTTTAGTCCCAGAATAAGACCGGAAACATTGTTTTTCTCTACACAGGGTTTATTTACAGGGTTAAATTATACACAACCAGGCCCACTGTCCCTTTAAGTCAAAACAAATCATAAAAATAACACCTATTCGCTTTAGGGAAAACTAACTAAACATACTCCAGTCCTTTCTAATGGGGCCACCAGCTTAGCAGGTTATCCACCCAAAAATGCCCTATCATATGCATCCCATATGAACAGTCTTAGGTACATTAATCTATCACTTAGTTCTTGGTCTGTTACAGTTGGGGCTCCAGGTAATTCCCCATGGACCCTGCGAGAGTTCAAAGAATCTCTCTTCTCCGTTAGTCCAATGTTAAGGACAAGACATCCCTGCTTCAGTGCAGTCTCGCAGTCTCGCATCCTTTCTTCTTCTTCTTGGGATTAACAACCCAGGCAGTCCAGCAGGCTCCGCGACCACGTCCAACGAGCCTAGGGGACTGGGCTATGCCAGCTTCACCTTGCTGGGGAGACCTCTGTCTCTCTCCCCACTTCTCTGAGGAAAAGCAGTCTCTCTCTGAGCAAGCCATTTCCTGACTTTTAACTCCCCATGCAATCAGGAGTCCAGCCTGCTCAATTAGATTGCAGCTGCTGCTAGCTTCTCTAGGGAAATTAACTCCCTGTAGACTGGAAAGCACACTAGCTGCACCACTCCAGCCTATACAGGGACAGTTATTGTATCCCAATATACACAGACACTAAACAAATTGATTTAGGGAATCCCTGCCCAACAGAGCAAAAACAGCCACTCTCTCATCTATCGGGGCAATCTCGCCCAAATTGAGATGGCGACATAACATTTGCATGTATTGCCGCTCGTTTTTGGATTTTAGACTACAATACCTGTGAATTGGCAAATTTTGTGCATTTGAGCCATTTTGGACATATCGCATGGATATGCAGAGCTGGAATTAAATTGCATCTAAAAAAGCCTTTCTATCACGGTTAGGACATGCAAGAAGGGCTTTTAGAATACGACGACCTGCATACCTGAGCAAACAGGGCTCTCTCTGCACTGATGTACACTTCTCACAGCGACCTAGAATAGCTAGCTACAATAGTCCCCAAAATGCTCACATGCCTTCTAAAGATTATTTTCTTGCTAGGAAAAGCAAACCGATCCAATAGTCATCCATCCTCCATATCGAAAAGGAAGACTCAAATGGTTCAAATTATGACGTTATTATTTTCTTATTTATAGACTGTTTGGCTTTCCAATTTGTGGATGATCTACAGTAGGCTGAAATATGAAAGATCCTGTCAACCACAAGCTGGCTGAGTCTTCCCTTTTCATATAGGAGGTGTCGCCATGGAGAGCTTCAATCAGTCTGGGGGTTACAGGTGCACCAACAAGTATTCTAACACTTGCCTTAAACTTGCCTTGGAAAATCTGGGTTTATCACCAACAAGACCCAGGTACATGCTGGATACATGCTGGGTACATCCTGCAACATTTCACACATTTCTGTAGAGACTAATGGCCCATCGAATTAACACAGCAGGGGTTCCTGGCTGTCCCATTCAGTTTGAATGGGACTGCCAGGGACCCCCGCTGTTAATCTGATGGGCCATTAGTCTGTCTGCAGAAATGTGTGAAATGTTGCAGCATGTACCCAGCATGTACCCAGCATGTACCTGGGTCTTTTTGGTGATTGCCCCTGATTTGTTTTAGAATAATCGTTGGCACTACAGTACATCAATGATCAACATTTCAAAACGTAGCTAGACTGAATGGACGTCTATGGGTGAATAGTCAGGTGATGCTACTGTAGGCTATGCTGTATAACTAACATATGACCTTGTGCTCATAATATACTACCCTTCGTTTGCTGGGTGCACACCTATATAGAGGTAGCATTTACAAGAATGAAGAACATACACAGAAAACAACTGGAAGGGCTGTTTATCTCCGTGTTGAGACGATAGCTTCTGTTTTGATGTAGTGCTGTCAGTGTATGTGTTGCACGGTAATAACGCCCACTGTGTGTACTTTGTTTATTATGCTGGGCTTTAATTTGGCAAACATGTTTATTTATTATGTTTATCATTTTAAACACATATCCGACATTACTTTAGTATTTGTTTGATTCGTTTTTTGATTCGTCTTTACTGGCGAAGTTGCTTGACATGGGAAATAGTTGGAATAGCCATCAGAGAGATATATATATATCTAAATATATATATAAGCATTTCTAGGTATACTGTTTGCGCTTGTTTGGCACTGTATGTCATCCTGTTTATGTGATTGATATTATTCTGTTCCCCCGCTGAGAACTGTGTTGGTGCTTTCTAAATAAACGATACTACTGCTAATAATACGCCTGTTGTGTATATATGTAAATATAAATGCATATGTTTGTATCTAGCTCCTGAAAAGTGCCATGTACATTAAAATGTTTTTCCCTTGTTAATTTTCTTATATTTGGCACAGATTTGTTTTCTAAAGAGGTTTTCATCACTTCAGAATTGGCAGAGATGTTTTTAACGTTGATAAATTGGAAAACACAATTGTCCAACAACAACATTTGATACATCCAATTGCAATAAGTACCTCTATGTAACGCCTCCCTAACTTCTCCTATTTCTCACCTGGTACTTTGACAATGACGGACACATATGTCTCTCAGCATTGATTTGATTAAAGCAGGGGGTCTCCAGAGCTGAATCCTTCATTTCATCTCCGGACATCCCCTGCTTCCAGAGATACAGATCTCCGAAGAGGGTGACAATATCTCTCTGCTTTTTAAAGCTCCCCCATCATGAGGGCCAATAGGAAACCGTACTGGCTGATGTCACAGCTTCCTATTGGCCCAGAGAGCATGGGAGCTTTGAAAATCGGCTATTACGTGATCCCTGTTAGCCGAGCGGCTACCGTCGCCCTCTACAGAGGTGAGTATCTCCGGAAGCAGGGGGTCTCCGGAGTTGAAATGAATGGGTATCAGCTTCAGAGACCCCCTGCTTCAATCTTATGTAAAAAAAAAAAAAAACAAATACGCAAAACAAAAAACCCCACCTGCTTGGATTGCCACTTTAAGGGGACAATTAGGGTTGTTAAATACAGTAGGGGTAGATGCACAAAACTCCGATCAGTGTTAACTGCCATTCAGTTGTAGTTGATGCAGATCAAGCTCCAATAGCCATTATCAGAGTTTTGCTACAGTAATTCTCTCTCTCTTTCTTTTTCTCTATTTCTTTCTCTCTCTTTCTTTCTCTCTCTTTCTCTCTCTTTCTCTCCAGCAAAAACTAGGGAGAGAGGGAGAGAGAATTGAGCTCCATTCACTTGAATTAAACTGAACTTTTCCCCAGCACTGGAAACACAGATTCACAGCATTTTCAGTAGAGGCCATAACCCCCTTGGTGTAGTGTAAATCTCATGTACAGGGTATGTGACTGTTACTGCTTTGGTTTTTACTGCAACTCTTCCTTTGTATTTCAATTTCAGAAGTTTTGTTTGGTAATCTTTTCTCCTTTTTTTGTGCAAAATAAGTTTTCAGGCTTATCTAATTTTGTATGCAGATTAGGAATCACTAAACCTCCTACAGGTAAAATGCATGAGCAGCTGTCACGGAATCCTTAATGGACTGACTTTCTTTTCCAGCAATAATTAAACTTCATTCTAAATATTATAAATACCCCTATAACGCAGTTTCTAAATTTTTACCATGCATCAAGCAATTGTGTTGTGTTATTTCAGCATCAAATAGGGAAATGTCAAATTAATAGCTAAAACAACCTGATCATTTGCATTTGTTCATCCGTTATCAACAAAGCAGCAGGGGCCTTCCTTTAATCATCATTATATAACATTTGACAACTTTATGTCAATGCAGCCATGTGCCACCTTATTTTATCACTATTTAAGAGCCACCTGATACATTGTGTCATGCCTATTTTTCCCTGAAACTACTAGAGTATTTAATTATGAAATATATGGACAGAATTAAAAGTATAAGCAAAACATCCCCACTCCCCACTGCACCATTATTTAATCACCTCTCTCCCAACAACTTCTTTACCCCTCAATAAAAACCACCCACACAAATCCTCTATTCACACCCTCTATCTACTCCTTCCTGCTGCTGGGGATCTCCCCTAAGCCTGAAGGCAGACATACACACCTGATCTCACTGATGCCTCCCTGCCACCTCTTCCCCTGTAAATGGTGTTAACCTTTTCATTTAACACTGACCTTCCTTAAATTTTACCCCACAAATCAAGCATCCCAATAGCCTGCCCTCATGGCTAATGTCATACACTCAGTCACTCCTACCACCCATTGTGACCAAGCACTGCCATCTACAGCACTTACTCCCTCACCTGCTGTCTCTGTAAGTTTCCCATTAAACCTCTTAGATTGTAAGCTCTTCGGGCAGGGATTTCCTTTCCTATTGTCTGATTTTGCTGCACTTATTGTATAACTATAATTCCCTGTACTGTATTCTTTGTGAAGCGCTGAGTACACTTTTGGCGCTATATAAATAAAGACATACAATACAATAAAAAAATGGATTGTAAAGATACCATATATTTTCGGACTGAGGCTCTTATTCAGTGTGATGCGAAAGGCACTTTCCCATGCTGGAGAAGATGTTAGTCCCATTCACTTGAACTGAGCTGATCTGTTCTCCAGCACTTTTTAAAATAGTGTTGACTTTTCCTTGCAGAGTAGGTGGCACTATGGCAGTGCCAGCCCACCCAGTGAGTACTACCAATGGTCACAGGCAGCACATCAATTATCCAATACAACTTATCCTCCTGCATTATAGGTTTGATTCAAGGTTGAGTTGGCAGGCAAGGTTAAAGCAACCTCCTACCTTGTGGTTAATTAATGGCTGAACAATAATACGCTCATAAATTAGTATGTCCCATTATGTTATAAACATTGTACACCAACCTAGTACTTCCTTCGACCCATGCAACTCCTCCCTTGTGCTTTATAAGAATATCCGCTAGTCAGTGGTGAGCAAACTTTTTATGCCGAGCCCCCCTTTTCATCCATAAAATTTCTCGGGCCCCACCTGCCTGATGTAATCAAAATCACATGAAAAAAAAAACCTTTATTAAACGGTATACAATGTAAATACAAATATGTCTAAATAATTACATATTTCAACAGCTCGCGCTTGCAAAATTAGGCTGCGTCCACGCTGCTGCTGAGAGCGGTGACATCACCAACTCTCCAAGCATGAGCACAGGGTGTCCTGCATAACTTTGCAAGCGTAGATCGGGGCTATTTGTGTAAGTGTTTGTGTGTGGCTGTGTGTATTGACTGCTGATGAGCACGCTTCAAAGTCAATTTTGTTTGTCTCCCCAAGCGCCAAGCTTGGGAAGGGTACGTGCACAAAGGCAATCCTTTTGGGGGGGCATTCATCCACCTCTTTGCTACCTTCCTTCCCTCTCTTCCCCCCCACTTTTTTTCCTTCCCCTCCCTGCTCTTTGGCTTGCTATCCCCATTGTCATCCAAACTCCTACCTACAGTATTATTTTTTTTTTCCGTTTTCAATATTGTTTTCACAGTTTTTTTACATTATTTCTGTACATTCATAATATGATTGATATAGTGGCAGCCTACCCTTTCACTTGCAGAGGATAGCAGCGAAGCAGGTTGCCAGCAGAGGAGAGCAGGAACACAGCGCTATTGCAGGGCAGACACCAGAAGGAGGGGCGTTTGACTTCACCGCGCTCGGGCGTGCTCCTCTCCGTACCTCTGAAGCCCACGCGCGTGTGCACAAACACCATCACGTGGCCACCACCTGCACTATCCTGTTCAGCCGTCCGCGCACATCTTCGGCTGCCTGCCCAAGCACATCTTCTTGGCTGCCTGCCTGCGCACATCATCTTGGCCGCCCGCGCACAGCTTTTTTGTCCTCCCCCACACAGCATCTGCCGGCCCGCGCACCCAGGTTTCGCCGTACGCGCCCCCCTAAATAATCTTCTATCACAACACACACACTCAATCACAACCAACACAATCACAACACACACAGACACACACACACAATCAACACACACACTCCCTCAATCAATCACAACACACAATCACAACCAACACAAACACACACACACTCAATCACAACCAACACACACACAATCACAACCAACACAGACACAACTCACACACGCATACTCAATCACAACACTCACACACACATACACACACACACTCAATCACAACACACACAGACAACACCCACTCAATCACAACCAACGCAAACACAACACACACAGAATCATAATCATAAGTCACACAATTTCACCTGGGGGGGGGCAGGCTCCGATCCCACAATCCCCCATGCTGCAGAAAACTGGGGCGGGAAACAGACAGGAAGAGAAGGAGGGCTTGTCTGTTTGCAGAGAGAAGCCCCGCCCCCTCTGCAAGATACAGACCAGAGAACCAGCAGCCTCAGCACGGAGCTTCTTGTCCGCCCATGCACAGCTCTGCTTGCCCCCAGGTTTCCCCGCACGCAGCCCGCGACCCCCCTAAATAATCTTGTGCCCCCCCTCCCCCAATGGGGCGCGCCCCCCAGTTTGCGTACCGCTGCCCTAGATAACCATTTGTTTTATCCTAAAACAGTCAAGGGAATATGATTCAAATGTAGATAACTGGAGCATTGCTCTAAAAACATGTGCAAATTGCGGCATTTTGATGTAACAAGTTGCAATGCAACAATTTTGCACCACTGAGCTTTTTAAGGAGTGGTTATAAGAATTAGGGAAGGAGAAAGTCAGCGCAATATTTCAATGAAATGTATCAAATATTGTACCTACTGTAGAATGTTGTCTTGTAACTGGGTGTTACAAAAAATCTGCTTGGTCAGAAGTAGAAATGCCTAAGGCCTCGGCCATGTTAACTACTTGCTTGCTGAAGCGTGCTGACGCGCGCTCCCGCTCAGCACTGAGCCCCTACAGCCGCAATTAGAGCGGCTTTAGTAAGGGCTCGCCTATGCTTCCGCAAGCGCGCGGAAGCGTAGGTCTTAGCAGATTTCAAATTCCCCCGCTTGCCGGCGCGACAGGCCGGTCACGTGAGCGGTTCGCCCAATGAGGGCGAACCAGCTCCGTGATGCCACTGGCCCACCCCCCAACAGCGCGCAGGGCAAGCAACCGCAAGGCCAGGGAAAGCACTCATTTTCCCTGCGTCTCAGCACGCAAGCGAAGAGCCTGGACGAGGCCTAAGGCTGTGGTCCCAGTGCATTCTACAGCACACGGCTCGGAGTGCGCTGTACAAACAAGTACCGCCCCTCAATGGGGCTGGGCCCACTAGGTACCTTGGCGCACGTTTGGCAGCCGCGCTCTACGACAGGTTTTTCCAAATACAACAAAATTGTATCATTACAATTATACCAAAAACTGCAGAGCTGCAGAGCGATCAGGTGACGTCATCGTAGCTGTGCTACAAGTGCACATGCAGCAGAGATTTGTAGCGCTACTGCAGAGAGACATGCACAGTTCTTCACTTCCTGGTTTCTTGAAGATGCACTGTGATTGGCCATGCAAATCATGTGATGTGGCCGTAGGGTGAAAAAAACAAATTCTCAAATCTCCTCAAGAGACAAACGCTCTGCAGTACGTAGCACCGTTCACGTTGCACTTTGTACGTGCACTCTTCGTGGTTTTGTTTAATTTGTTTTTCATGCGCGCGACGTCACCGGATCGCTTTGCAGCTCTGAAGCTCTGCAGTTTTTGGTGTAATTGAGGCCTTACTGCCATGTTACTACTTTGAATTTCCGTTTTCGCAAGTTTAGGAAACCAGCTGATTGCCGGATGCTGTGTTGTGCAGAGACCGCACGGGGAGTGAAAACAGAATGTCTTTCACACACACTCAGCAAATCAGGGGAGTGCTGGTTTAAACGAGTTACTGTGAAGAAGCAAGATTCATACATATGCTGCGCTTCTTGCTTCAGTGGTATGGATAAACTGCTCCTCTTGCTACATATCTCTCTAAGGGGCCTATTCACAAAGCAGTGATAAGTGGTTTAAAGAGCGATAAATGCTTTAATAGCGTGAAACTGCCTGCTCTGCTATTCACAAAGCAGTGATAACAGTGCAGTATCGCGCTATAAGGACTTTTTATCACCCATAAACAGTCAGTGAAAAAAAAGTCGTATGATAGGCCCAAAAAGGGCAAGCCCGCCGTTTTTTGCCAGTAAGCGCTATTCACAAAGCAGTGATAACTTTATCGTACTGTAAAAGCTCACCAATTCTTTTCACCAACTGAAGGCTGGAGCAGAAGAGATGGAGACATGCATAAAAGCATTTTTTTTCCTGCACAGCATTAATACAAGAGGCCGGTGAGGGTTGTTGGGTGGTCCCCGCAGGTGTCTGGGGTCCCTACGGGTGTCTGGGGGTCCTCGGGTGGTCCCCACGGGTGTCTGGGGGTCCTCGGGTGGTTCCCGTTGGTGTCTGGTGCTCCTCGGGTGGTCCCTATGGGTCCCCGAGGGTCCCCGCTTGGCTGCAGTACCAATCCTGTGCCGAAAAAATAAAAGTGCAATACACTGCTATAAAGACCACCCCCTCCAACACATATAGTACAGTAATGGACAAAATTACTATTATCCAGATGTGGATAATAGTGCATTTGCCCATTTAAAATAAAACATCAACCAGCAGTTACCCCTGCCAGTCTGCCAGGATGAAGGCCGTCCTCATCCTCATCACCGTCCTTGTCCTCTGTTGCCAGAAACAATGCAATAAAAAACACAATCTAATATTCTCTAACCACTTAACCACATTAGCGGTTAGTAACCGCTATAGTAATTAAGGGGTTAACTCACCCTCCCCTGCTACCCACCCTACTGGGGACACCACCCCCGCTACCCATTGATTGGCACAGTGTTAAGGCATGCCCATATAATATGGGCATACTTTGCCACTATAGCAATAAATGGGGAAGAAAAAAAAAACAGACCCAAAATCAAATACATTACATAGAAAAAGCAACACATTAGAAATGCCAATAAACCAATTGATTGGCAAGTGGTACATCATGCCCATATAATCTACTTCTGGAACCTCAAAGCTTTAGACATTGTATTGATAGCTAGACAGAATAAGTCCAACCCTGCTCAACCCAACCACCCAACAATGGAAGATAAGCAAGGAGTCTCCGACTGGTAATTGGGCTAAGTCGTGATTGCATGCTGAAAACCAGCCTTTGTCTATGACCCTTGCTGTCAAATTGGAGGCCATAGGCAGACATATATTAAATATTCACAGCTCTTACTTACTGATTAATTACAGCAATGTGTTGACATTACCATCAGCATCAAGTGAGTTAAAAAATACTGACATTGGAAACTAACCTCATTGAACCCTTTTAAATGACTACATTGCTATGTCTACAACTACAAATAAAACTCCTTGACAATTGCGAATCCATATAATTTGTAGACTGAAGTCCATTTCTGGTTTTCTAAATCTGTGTTATGAGGATTATTAATAAACACACAGATACCCAACAAGCTCTTAGAAACCCAAACATTACCACATATATATATATATATATATACAGTGTTCGACAAACCTATACATTTGCATGCCCCGGGCGAGTGGATTTAACATCGTGGCGAGCTCCTATTGGCCCAAGCAGCACACGTGTGGTACTAGGTGGCGAGTAGATTTTTTTGTTCGGCGAGTAGATTTTTTGGTGATTTGTCGACCACTGTATATATATAATATATATATATATATATATATATATATATATATATATATATATATATATATATATATATATAGTGCAGAATAAATGAGTTCTTCAGTATTAGGTGATACTATACCTTTTTTATTGGACTAACAATTTATGTCATAGGACAAGCTTTCGAGAGTTCTCCTCTCTTCTTCAGGTCAAGCAATACTGATTTACACAGGAATCAATGGCTAAAACAGTGTATAGAGAGAGAGAAAAAAAACCCCCAGATATTTACTGTAGATAAGGTAGGGTGTTAAGTGTTTGAAGCCAGGAGACAGTGTCAAAGAAAGGTGGGGAGGGGAAGGGATACTGGGGGGGGGGGGGGGGGGGAGGGAGAGAAAGTGTGGATAAGAGTTGAGGCAAGCAGGATAATTACAGACAATTTTGGTAGGGTGTGAGAAAACCCATGTCCACATTAAGTCCTTTGGTTTTGGTGTCAAAGAGTCTTATCATTCTGAGCTCAAATGTTTTCCGTTCTTGGGTGCTTTTAAACATTCCATTGAGGATTTTGATTTTTAAATCATTTATGGAATGATCTGGTTGTGAGAAGTGATGTCCCACAGGTGAGCAGTATCTTCCTTCTTCGTGATGGAGTATAGAGTGTCTGTGCATATTCATTCTTCCTTGTAATTTTTGGCTGGTTTCCCCAATGTAGCAACCTTGGTCACATTTGTTGCATTGAATCATATACACTATATTCGTGGATGTGCAGCTGTATGATCCTTTAACATTGAATGTTCTATGGTTGTGACTGGCTGTGGGATCCTGGCAAATATGTTTGCAGAGTTTGCAGCGTGTGTTGCTGCACGGTTTTGTGCCGTTATTCATGTCTTTAAAATCGTTGTGAAGTTTTCTGCTGACTAATTTCTGTTTGAGGTTTGGTGGTTGCCTAAATGCAAGAATGGGAGGTTTGGGAAAGATTTCTTTTAATGTCGCATCCTCTGTCAGCATGGGTTGCAGATCTTTGATTATTTTTCGTATTCCCTCTAGGGTAGGGTTGTACTGTATGTGGTCACTAGTGGTATGCGTGTGGTAGGTTCTTTCTGTCTGTATTGTAGCAGGTGTTCTCGTGGGGCTTTTAGTGCAGATGTAATAGTTTTGGCAATAGTCTTTGGTTTGTATCCCTTCTGTCTGAACGATTCGGTCAGGGTTGTGAGATGCCTGTTTCTATCTTCTATCTACTGCAGACCATGGACACAACATAAGGGATTTCAAACCAACAAAAAGCAGGACAACTACTTAGAACTAGAAACCAGAACTGACTCTTCAAGACAGATACACAACCTCAACACAGAAGAGCCCACAGCCTGCCATGGAGTTATAAACCTGTCTGATTATAAACTCTCAAAACCTGAGACCTCAGTTCTCTCCAAGGGACTAACATTCTGTCCCACCACCAAACTGGATCAAATCCAATTATTCTCAGACCTAAAAGAAATCTTCAGGAGACTACGACTGAAAGAATACTTCCACAAAAAAGAGAGCACCCCCATAATGATGGAGTACAACAACAAGAAGAAGAACACGTACTTCACACCACCAACAGGACGCAACATCATACTTGACATCTACATACAGAGCTTAAGATCACAAGTTTCCTTACTAGCATCAACACAGCAGAAAAAAACTATGTACAACCTATCCCCCATGGAGAGATCTGCAATCAAGGAACTGCGAAACAACCACAACATCACCATCAAACCAGCAGATAAAGGAGACGCAGTGGTGCTTATGAACACAAATAAATACGTAGAAGAAGGCAATAGACAACTCACAGACAACACCTACTACAAGAAACTCACGCATGATCCAAACCAGGAATATACAAAGCAACTCATGAATCTCATTCAAACATTCCCTAACCACCTGCAACCACAATTGAAGCAACTAATACCTGACAACCCAGGAGTTGGGATCTTCTACATGCTTCCCAAAATCCACAAACCAGGAAACCCTGACAGACCAATTATAACAGGTATGATACACTCACGGAACAAATATCAGGCTTAGTGGTGAATATCCTCAAACCTTTAGTCAGAAGCACCAACAGCTTCATACAAGATACCACAGATTTTCTCAATAATCTTAACAACATCAACCAACTACCATCCAACACACTGCTAGTTACCATGGATGTAGAATCCCTTTACAGCAACATCACCCACAAGGATGGTATTGAGGCATGCCTGCATTTCCTTACAACATCTCCCCTGGATCAGAAATACAGCGCTGATGTAATTACCGAACTGATAGAATACATCCTCACACACAACTACTTCAGCTTCAACAAGGAAATGTACCTACAACTAATGGGGACTGCAATGGGTACCAAGATGGCACCGCAATATGCCAATCTTTTCATGGCAAATCTTGAACAAAGATTCCTAACTACATGCCTCCACAAACCCTACAAATACTACAGATACATTGATGACCTGTTTATAATATGGACAGAGGGTGAAGAAAACCTAAAACAATTCCATGAGTCCCTAAACTCATTCCATCCAGCAATTAAACTCAAAATGGATTATTCGTCAAACCTAATAAACTTTCTAGACACGACAGTAACACTGAAAGATGGCAAACTACACACATCTGTATACAAGAAACCAACAGACAGATGCAGTTACCTCCACAACTCCAGCTTCCATCCCACTCACACCAAACAAGGTATCATACACAGCCAGGCTATAAGATACCACCGCATATGTTCTGACACTGAAGATAGAAACAGGCATCTCACAACCCTGACCGAATCGTTCAGACAGAAGGGATACAAACCAAAGACTATTGCCAAAACTATTACATCTGCACTAAAAGCCCCACGAGAACACCTGCTACAATACAGACAGAAAGAACCTACCACACGCATACCACTAGTGACCACATACAGTACAACCCTACCCTAGAGGGAATACGAAAAATAATCAAAGATCTGCAACCCATGCTGACAGAGGATGCGACATTAAAAGAAATCTTTCCCAAACCTCCCATTCTTGCATTTAGGCAACCACCAAACCTCAAACAGAAATTAGTCAGCAGAAAACTTCACAACGATTTTAAAGACATGAATAACGGCACAAAACCGTGCAGCAACACACGCTGCAAACTCTGCAAACATATTTGCCAGGATCCCACAGCCAGTCACAACCATAGAACATTCAATGTTAAAGGATCATACAGCTGCACATCCACGAATATAGTGTATATGATTCAATGCAACAAATGTGACCAAGGTTGCTACATTGGGGAAACCAGCCAAAAATTACAAAGAAGAATGAATATGCACAGACACTCTATACTCCATCACGAAGAAGGAAGATACTGCTCACCTGTGGGACATCACTTCTCACAAACAGATCATTCCATAAATGATTTAAAAATCAAAATCCTCAATGGAATGTTTAAAAGCACCCAAGAACGGAAAACATTTGAGCTCAGAATGATAAGACTCTTTGACACCAAAACCAAAGGACTTAATGTGGACATGGGTTTTCTCACACCCTACCAAAATTGTCTGTAATTATCCTGCTTGCCTCCACTCTTATCCACACTTTCTCTCCCTCCCCCCCCCAGCATCCCTTCCCCTCCCCACCTTTCTTTGACACTGTCTCCTGGCTTCAAACACTTAACACCCTACCTTATCTACAGTAAATATCTGGGGGTTTTTTTTTCTCTCTCTATACACTGTTTTAGCCATTGATTCCTGTGTAAATCAGTATTGCTGACCTGAAGAAGAGAGGAGAACTCTCGAAAGCTTGTCCTATGACATAAATTGTTAGTCCAATAAAAAAGGTATCACCTAATACTGAAGAACTCATTTATTCTGCACTATCGCAACTGGACTAACACGGCTATTTTCTGCTTTATATATATGTGTGTGTGTGTAAATATATGTGTGTATAAGTGTCAAAAGAAGTGCTAGTGGGCGTGGCTAAATGTATACAACAAAAAACAAACAAAGATGCCCAAAGTTACTTCCAATGTGACAAAAATACACATTGCAATACCTATATATTCTCTTGAAAAAGGGTAATTTAGTTTAACCCTTTGGCCAAAGCGTCTTAAGCCTGCTGCCACTTCAAGGCATGACTGTTAGCAGGTTCTAACATTACCTGAGTTAAAATTCTTATTTACCTGCATAATTACAGGAAGAATGATCATTACTCAGGGAGTGTTTGGACCTGCTTGCTGGTCATGCCTTGAAGTGGCAGCAGGCTTAAGACGCATTGGCCAAATGGTTAAACTAAATGACCCTTTTTCAAGAGAATATATAGGTATTGCACTGTGTATTTTTGTCACATTGGAAGTAGCGTTGGGCATCTTTGTTTGTTTTTTGTTGAGGATTATTAATAACCAGCATGCACTGGGATTAGAGTAAAACAAGGACTGGACCAATGTGCCACGATGAGATGGAGCCAGGTATGTGTCTTCCCTAATACAAACCAACGTGAGAACGAAAGCCCCTAATTAGGTGCCCGCAGTGCTAGTAGTGAGGAGGATTTAACAGGATTTAAAATATAACTTTTAACACCATAATTAGAAGAAGGGGAGGGGCTCTCATAAACCATTTTGGCCTTACAGTAGATATCATGCAGATGATACGCAGATATATCTATCCCTACCCTCACACCTGCAAATCAGTCCCAAGTCTCTGGTTGCCTCTTGGCAATAATTTCGTTGATGGTTATCCGCCACCTTAAACTTAATATATTAGACTGAGCTTCTCATATTTCCCCCTAAACCTGGCTTACATCCCATTTTTCCATCGCAGTAAATGGTTCTATTGTCTATTATGTCGCCAAACCACGTTGCGCAGGAGTGACATTTGACTCCCTTTCCTTCTCCATTCACATTCACGGCATGGCTATAATTTGTCGCTTCTTCCTCCATAATATTGCCAAGATCCGCCCTTTCCTCTGTCAATCTACTGCTAAAACTCTCATGCCTGCCCTTTGCCTCTCCCGGCTGGATTATTGTAACATACTGCTGAGGCCTCCCTGCCGCACAACATTCTTTTTTGCAATCTATCCAAAATTCTGCTGCTCGAATAATTTCACTTACTCCCAAAATAGTCTCTCCTCATCTCTTCATTAAATCCCTCTCCTGGCTTTCCATCAAATTTTGGATCACCTACAAAGCTCTCCTCCTTATCATCAAAGCATTGCAGCTTTGATCTCTCATTATGCCCCTGCTTGTCTACAGCGCTCTACCCATAACTGTCCCCTTTTCACTCCTTTCCGCAAAAGCGCTCTCTCGCCTAAAACCTTTTTTCCCCTCACTGTCCCTTACCTGTGGAACTTCGTCACACTTAGTATCCACCACGCAACATCTCTCCCACCTTTAAGTCAAACCATTAAAACTCACCTGTTAAATCAAGCAGTTCAATAGCCTAGACTTGTGGCTACTGTCCCATACCCACAGAGCACTTATTCCCTCACCTGCTGTCTCTGTAAGTCTCCCAACGTACCGCTTAGATTGTAATCTCTCCTATTGTCTGATTTGGTTGTTGCACTTTTTGTTTTATAATTCACTGCAATGTATTATCTCTTTTGTAAAGGAGTGGGTTCTTGTAACAGGGACTCATCCCTGTTTAAATAATGCAGCCTCAGAGCTCTGAGAATCCAGCAGAGAGATAGTTAATTGCAGCCACTCAATTAACTAGTCTCCATCTGGAATAATGAGAGCTCTGTAAAAAGCCTCATGTGGGACACAGGAGAGAGATTCCTTAGCTCACATTTGGGCTGACAGAAGGAGAGCAGAGAAGCCTGCACACAGACACTGTCTTGAGCACAAAGGCTGTGCTGAGATCAAGGTACCCAGACCCCCAGAGACCTATATTTCCTGGGCACATAGGACCCAGGAACCTGCCAGAGACTGACATGGAGGGCCACCTGCTTAAGGTACCTCCTGAGACTTTGGGGTGATAGGCTGGTAATGGGAATATCCCACCAGTCCTGCAGATACTGTAGGTCTGGGGAAGTAAGTTAGCCCTTACAAAGGGATGGTAGGGGTTTGTTATTTTGTTGTTTTTGTATATTTTTCCTGGATAAAGGAACAGGCTCAATAAAGCCAAGATATCATTTGACCCAAATCGGTCTCCATTATATGTACCTCTGCACACATCTGTTACAGTGCTATATAATTAGAAGATATACATAGATACTTGCAAACCTAAACCTCTGGCAAAGCCTTACTAACAGTTACAGTAAATAAGGTGTTAACTTCTGCCTCCTTCCCCCTGGCTGGCCAAAAGGAGCCTATAAAGGGCTGGCATTGACCCCAAAAATTAGAGCCTATGTAATGTAAAAGCAATTGTTATGTAAAAATTACATACTGTACAGAAGAGTAACAAATTCATCCTCGTTCGAGCGCCAATAATCAACTTTATTTTCACTACTAATAAAATGACACTAAGAGGTGGAGTCTGGAGGTTGTCGATGGCGCATTAAGTCTGTGTAAATATGCAAGTTGATACAAAGAATCCCTAATGAATTCATATATATAAACGTAATGCGCGCGGTAGAAATACTAAGAAAACGTGCGCTATATGTAAGAACATAAATAATGGCAATGGATACAGGTGGTTGGAAGGGAGCCACAGTCGCAGGAACATCAATAAGTAGGTGTATAAAAAGCGTATTGCAAAGTAAGGTGGTGTGTAGCAGGCTGCAGAGACAGGATCCTCGCGAGTTTGAGGTGAAGGAGATCTCACTCAGGTACACATGCCACAGGAAAAGATACAGAAAAGACCATAGTACAGATCGGACAAAATCAGTTTGTATTAAAAGCAGGGTAAAAGTTGTACTTACAATAAGTACATAAACAATGTACACGTAGCGTTTACTTTAGAGGTGAAACCGGCGTCTATGTGGGTAGCCTCTAGCTGCTGCAACTCCCAGTCCTCCTCGTCGGATCGCGATGACTGGCGTCTGACGTCACTACCGGCGCAAGGGTGATGGCTTCCGATCCGGAACACAGAGGTTGGCAGACAGCAGGGGGACCGCAGACTAGGCACCTTCTCCTTCTGGGCAGCTGTGCAGGCTGCAGGAATAGGCTCAACGCGTTTCGCTGTGTTACACCACAGCTACGTGTACATTGTTTATGTACTTATTGTAAGTACAACTTTTACCCTGCTTTTAATACAAACTGATTTTGTCCGATCTGTACTATGGTCTTTTCTGTATCTTTTCCTGTGGCATGTGTACCTGAGTGAGATCTCCTTCACCTCAAACTCGCGAGGATCCTGTCTCTGCAGCCTGCTACACACCACCTTACTTTGCAATACGCTTTTTATACACCTACTTATTGATGTTCCTGCGACTGTGGCTCCCTTCCAACCACCTGTATCCATTCCATTTGAGGGGGATCTGTACATATCCCCCACAGGAAGGTTGAGACATCGTTTAAGTTACTTATATATTTTTTCCTGTGTGAATCTATCATTATACCACTGCACTTTTATTTAGCGCCTATCTAAATCATTCTGGTTTCATAAATAATGGCAAACCAACATATGCCACTAATGATTTTAGGTAAGCAATTGATTTTTTGGAGCAAGGCTCTCTTTCTATTCATGTTTAATGCACAATTCTTTGTACACAGCTCCATCGTGGTAATTAGCCGCAGCTGTTTCACTCACGGGACATTTGGCCACCCGGACTGTTCGCCACCACAGGTAATGTATCTCCTTACCCTAAAAAACCCAACTTTAACCTCTTACCCTATAATTCTTAACCCCTTACCCTATAATCCCTAATGTTAACTCTTCATCCTAAAAACTCAAACCGAAACCCCTTACGCTAAAAACCCTAACGTTAACCCCTTACCCTAACAAACCTTAACCCCTTACCCTAACAAACCTTAAACCATTACCCTAAAAACGCTAACCGTAACCCCTTAGCCTTAAAAACCCTAACCGTATCCTCTTACCCTAAAACTCTAACCATAACACCTTACCCTAAAACCCTAACCATAACAGCTTACCCTAAAACCCCTAACCGTAACCGATTACCCTAAAAGCACTAACCGTAACCCCTTAACCTAAAAACCCTAACAGTATCACCTTACCCTAAAAGCACTAACCGTAACCCCTTACCCTAACAAGCCCTAACCTTAACTCTTACCCCTTACCCTAACAAGCCCTAACCTTAACTCTTACCCCTTACCCTAACAAGCCCTAACCTTAACTCTTACCCCTCACCCTAACAGCCCTAACCTTAACTCTTACCTCTTACCCTAAAAGCACTAACCGTAACCCCTTACCCTAAAAGCACTAACCGTAACCCATTACCCTAACAAGCCCTAACCTTAACTCTTACCCCTTACCCTAAAAACGCTAACCGTAACCCCTTACCCTTACAATTCCTACCTTAACCCTTACCCTAAAAACGCTAACCGTAACCCCTTGCCCTTAAAAACCCTAACCGTAACCCCTTGCCCTTAAAAACCCTAACCGTAACCCCTTACCCTTAAAAACCTTAACTCCTAATCCTCACGCTAATCCCCTACCTCAGGGCTGAAACGGGCAGTGGCTAAAAATCCCCTTTCAGGCCCCATCGTACCCTGCCAAAGGAAGCAATGCAAAGTGCTGCTCTCAGGTCCGCCTGGCACGGAGAGGGTTACATTTGCGTGTGCTGCTCCATTTCATAGACTCGCTGCTCCTGGCCCCCTTTTTTCTCTGGGGCCATAAATCACTGTCTCGGCAGAAACACTGGCGGCGCGTCCTCATTTAGGGTATGTATGTATTTGTGTATTTCTTTTGACGTTTTTATTATTACAAGATAGTTCCCCTGAAGGGGAAATGAATAATGAAACATAAGCTTTTGCATTTATAGAAAACGGTAAGCAAATTTGGAAAGCGATCCCAAAGAGACGGGGAAAAGACGGCATAATCAGAGATAGGTGGGGGGGGGGCCCGGGCCAATGTTTAACCCTCGGGGAGCTGGAGGGTTCTGCAATGAGGGTCGTCAATATTCCGGCCCCAAGAGACTGTGACCATCAACATTCCCATCACCACCTATGCAGTTAAATCCCCCCTTCCCACCCCACCACATATCATGGGGTAAATGCATTTTTTTTTAAAGGGCAGGTTCTACAAATGAGAGCACTCAGGAGTTGAGTTATCATTTACTTTCCCTCAGGCACTAAACAAATTAGAAGTCTATGATTTCTGTAGACGGTTTCAGTTCAGGCAGAATGGATTCGGGTTATCAATCATTTTCTTCTCGCCGCACTGAAGGAGGTAAATCTAGTTTTAGGATCACTGCGGAGAGGTGTAACAATGTAACCCGAGGTCAGGGTACCATCATCCTGCTTAATTTCTGCACAATGGGTAGGCTTGCAAATTCTCAGATGAAATGTAGCAGCTGTGAATCTATCCTGGTAGTGAAGGTGTCACAAGTATTTGGGTTGCAGAATTTACGAAAGTCTCCTAGCTGCAAAACTGGGCCACAGCCAGTGGAAAACGAAGGCACTGTATTTATCAAGGACAAAACTCCATGGGGGTTATTGATCACAGACTGCAAATCCAGGGCAAAACTCAGCGGTGGTTTTTTTTTTTTTTTTGCCCCAGTCTTGCAACGGAGACATTAAAAAATGCTTTCAGTGAGATTTCTTTTCTGTGATAACTATGTGGTTTGCACCAGTTTTGCCGTCAGGAGACTTTAGCCAATAGTCTCCCAATAGTCTCCCAGAACACCAATCTAATATTGTCTCTATGGGCTTTAGAATGATAAATCCCCCCCGCCCCTCTCTTCCCCCCCCAAAAAAACAGGCTGCTCCTTTAACTTTAATAGCATGCCCCCACAGAACAAACCCAGTAAAAATCATATGGTTTCCCCCGTAGTTGCCGCTGTAGATTTTAATAGTATTACTTTAATAGTATCACTATCTTAAATGTCAAAATCGCCTCACTATCTCTACCTATCACTATCTTAAATGTCAGGATCACCTTGTTATACACATCAGTCGCTTCGTGGACTTCAAGAATATCACCCTGTTAAAAGTCATGATCATCCACATAATACTTTGGTAGATGCTATAGATTTTAATAGTATCACCATTTTAAATGTCACATTTCCCTCTTTCTACACGCCACAGCCTTAAACTTTCACGATACGCCTGTGAGGTGGGACAGAAAAATTGACAGGGTTATTAATAGATATCTAATTGTGCATTGTGAGCAGGGGTGGATTTCCCATAAGACTGAGTGGTCTATAGCCTAGAGCGGCAAAAAATTTTTTTTTGGGGGGCCGCAATTTTTTGGACGTGTGTTTATTAGTCTTGTCTTTTCTAGAGCCTTTCCTGTAGTTTCGTGTCATCATGGCGACCCGGCGTCAAATGATGCCACTGCGGCACATGAAGACGCGTTGCCAAGACAACGCGGTGTCACATGCCGCTGTGGCGTTATGACGTCTACGGGCGGCCTAAACGTAAGTTCGCCACTCCTTGTGATTGTCGACTACTTACACTGTTGTTAATATCATCATGATGTTTCCTCCCCTGAAAAGTCGGGTGCACCGTTTACAAACATCCGATTGCTCCATAACTGGAGGATATTGTACCCCTATTTATTTGATTAGAGATAAGCTCTTCTCCAGCACTGGGAAGCAGTTTGCATATTGAATTGGGGACTATAGTGGTTATTCAACAATCGTCTGTTTCGGGGGTTTATTTTATAAGCCCTTAAGAGACAAACACCCTCTTAGACACATACTTTGCTCTGTAGGCTTATTGTTAGGTAATTATAGCTCCCTCTCAAATATCAGAATACCTATTTTATACACTTCGGTTTCCCCATAGCCTACAATGGTATTACTTTTGTCCAAAATCTCACTCTTATATGAAATAAAAGATTTGGACTAAGCTACGCGGACGTTAGATATGTGTGTGTGTGGTCAAGGAGTGGAAATAACTGCAATTTATGAATATTACTTTTCTATGTAAATCATTGTCATGTTCCACAATGGGAACTGTACCCCCTTTCTTCCTCCTGCCCCCTTTCCGATAAACAGCCCATACAATATATTGTTTGTGACTATACAATTAATGAATAATTATACGTTTAAGATCTGAGGGCAATATAGCCGCTGCATGTATGTTTAATACAAGACGCATACCCAACTATATATATTCAATATTGATTGTATACTTGATTACACAAGATTTATGTTTTTGTGTTGTTTGATCCAGGCACAATTACGGTGAGGGTGGGTGCAAAAGTGATATCAACGCTCCACCGTTCAAAGTGACGACAAGAAACTAATGAGTGCGCTTACGCGCTTTCCCAAAACCGTATTCACAACACTGTCACATATGTTACCATGATCAAAGTGAGAAATTGGAATTTAGAGTAACAATATGCAAATATGCAAACTGGATATGTCTCTGTGTTCTACTTATCTATTCTGTGCATGGATGTTCAAACTGGGGTTTAATTGCTGTTTTACACAGCGAGAAAAAAAAATCTTGGATAAGCAAACACAATCAGCAGCTCTCTGCCTTATAAGACTTTCTCAGAGATCTGTCCCCACTCTCCTCCTCTGATTCCTTGCATGGCCCTCCGTTAAAGCCCATATCAACTACAGTACAAAACGTTCCTTCTTCACTTTAAGGCACTTTACTCCTCTGCCCTTCCTTATACAGTATCTCTGCTCTCATATCTCGTTATGCGCATGCGCATCACCTCCTTTGCTCTTTTCTAGGCTGCCAGCTCTCTGTTCCACATGTCTTGACCTGGAAAACTGCAAGAGAGCTCCCCTCCACCCCAAGTACCCAGAACCCCACATAAATAACACATGAATAACGACAAGACAAGGTCTGGAGGTCCAAGGCCGCAGCTTTTTAACCATTACATAATTGGTAAGTGCTACCCCTGCCAGAGCGCTCGCTCAAAGGGTTAAAGGTCAAAGGTCCTTGGACCGATGACCCATGACACCCAAGTCGGGCCCTTTTGTCCCGGCCGTTGACGCAAGTGGGCTCCCGAAGCTCACGTTTAAATGAGCCCTGCCCACTCGCCACTTTACCAAGTACGGAGTCCCTTCAAGGAAGGATAAGCACACTTACCCCCCAATTGCCATAGCGACAGAGGCAACAAATGTCTCAACACTTTGACCCTGTAGGGGATACAAAACTGAGTCTTATCTCCCCTTCTTTAATAAAGAACTTCAGTCCTTAGTCTCATATTTTGTATTTTATTTTTTTAATAATAAACTTCAAACATTAACGACTACACCATCAGCAATATACGCAAAACAGGGATGGGTGGGTGAGAATTGCTGGCAGGGCACGGACTGACCATATGCCCTGCCAGCCAAACTAATTTAACACCTCTGCCCCTCTCCCCCCCTCAACCCCCTGACCACGTCACCCCCGCCACGCAGCTTTACTGCTCTGTCTGAAATAGGTTTTTTTCTACTGCCCTCCCCCCTCTGGAACTCTCTTCCCCTCACTACCTGTCAACTTCCCTCTCTTCAATACCCGACTAAAAAGTCATCCTTACAATGAGTTATTCCCATCGATTTGTACAGTGACCACATGACCTGCTACATACGCTCTTACCCCCTTAGCTCTATAAAATGTGCCCTGCCAGGTACTCCTTTTGTGTATGTTTGTCTCCAAATACACCAGTTACATTGTATGCTCTTCAAGACAGGGATTCCTTTTCCCAAATGTTGACTTTTATGTATTAGGTCTTCTATAATATGTTTGCTAAATGTTGCGTACTCTCACTGGCACCATATAAATAAAAATACAATATAAGAGATCTGATCCATCATCCTGCACTCATGATTTATTATGATTGTATGTATATTTTTGTAATTAATTAGCTGTGTTACTGCTTCTGTATTGTGCAGCTGGTAGTTGTTGCAAACCAGACACAGTAAAGTTTTTGATGGATGCAAAAAAAAAGTGACAACAATTCTCCGCTGTACAAGACACAAGAAACATACAGTTATATCTTAGCTGCAGCTGAAAGCACTGAAAAACCATATGGATACAAGGACACAGAATATCACATTGAGTATTTCTTTTGAGTTTTTGTCTACTGTACTTTTATATGATCTACAGCAGGGTGCGCAAACTGGGGGCGCGAGATGTTATGGGGGGACGCTGCAGTTCTAGAGGCCCCGGGCTTCCTTGAAAGCATTTAAATTAAATGCCGGGGACCGCGCAAGGCCTCCGTAACTTTATTTACTGTAACTTTCCAGCGACGCATCACCAAGCCGACCCAGCATCATTTGACGCCGGAGCCAAGCGGGGGAGGGGGGGGGGAGTGAGAGCAGGCAGGGGGGCACAGGGAGAAGAGTTTGCACACCCCTGATCTACAGTATTGCAGCGGTAATCAACTCCAGTCCTCAAGCCCCCTTAACAGGTCAGGTTTTCAGGATATCCCAGCTTCAGCACAGATGGCTCAATCAGAGGCTCGGTCGCTGAGCCTCCGAGGCACCTGTGCTGAAGCAAGGACTGATTGAGCCACCTGTGCTGATGCTAGGATATCCTGAAAACCTGACCCGTTGGGGGAGGCTTGAGGACTGGAGTTCGCCATGGCAACGCGTCGTCGTCAAATGACGCCACAGGACCATGTGACGTCACGTCACATGATCCATCGCCATGGCAACGCGGCATCAAATGACGCTGCGGGGTCATTTGATGCTGGAAAATGAGGTAAGGGGGGCGCGAGCACCAGGGGTGGGGGGGTGAGCGCAGCTCCAATAGTTTGCGCACCCCTGCCCTATATCATACTGTATAAGATCCAAGCCACCTACTCAAAAGTATTTCAATCTTTTACAGTAATCAGTTACGGCCTGGTACTGATTTTTGCCTTTCAAACCAGTGACCGCTCAATAAATACAATAAGGTTGTGGTGGGTAAAAAGACAAAGCGGGATACAGTGTGCTCATTTGCATGTCACTACCCAGACTACCTATTTTGAGTTGAACATTTAAAGTACTGGGGGGGGGGGGGTCCGGCGGACACCGGACCTCTGGGTCACGTAAACACGGCAGGAGCGATCACGAGGCAGCCAGTTCCGGGGTGACAGAAAAGGAAGTGAGGTCGGCGGGCTTCACTTCCGATTTGATTGGGCAGGAGCCCATGACATGCCTAGTATGTCGTAAGGGCCTTTGGCGTTCCAGGGCCCATGCGGCACCAGGTACTGTATGTCATTATGAAACAACATTAGAGACAAGCGCTGTATCCGTGCTCAGAAAAGTGCGTGAACCATGACGCATCATATAATATATCCAGGTATAACATCAAATCCACATGGATGGCGGGTAATTTATCCAATAAAGACTTGCTGGTAAAACCAGTCAGATAATGCTCCAATCAAGGGGAGGAATGAATGAGAAACAAACACATGGGCTGACCTGGCTGTTCAATATGAGTGAACAGTTGGACCCACGCTTGTAGCTTCATATACAAACTCATTCCCCTGGAACTAGACTAGGTAGGCTGTAGAGTACTGTGATCACACTCGAGCAAAAATGAATGAAAGTACTCACACTCAGCAATTAGTCCTGTAGTCCTGCAGGCACTGTATGCCATTAGGGCACTATAAAGGTTCATCACTGTGACACTGAGGTGAAAAGGGATGGGACATCTCGCCGCCACCGTGTCCCCGCCAGTGGCCGCTGGGGGACCCTCTGCCACCGCGGCTTTGTCGCTCGACCCTCCGCCTCTGGCCGCTTCTAGAAGAAGGTTAGTTTTAGGGTAGGGGATTAACTTTAGGGGTTTTAGAGGTTAGGTAAGGGGGTTAACTTTAGGGGTTTTAGTGGTTAGAATAGGGGTTAACTGTAGGGGTTTTAGTGGCTAGGGAAGGGGTTAACTGTAGGGGTTTTAGTGGTTAGAATAGGGGGTAACTGTAGGGGTTTTAGTGGTTAGGGTGGGGTTAACTGTAGGGGTTTTAGTGGTTAGGGTAGGTGATTAAGTTTAGAGGATTTAGGGTAAGGAGTTATGGTTAGCGTTAGAATAAGGAGTTAAGATTAGGGGATTTTAGGGTAAAGGCTAAGGTGAGAGACTTACCTTAGCTGTGCTAAGATCAGTGGTCAAAGTGATGGTACAGGGGAGTATGGAGTGTAGCCCCTTCTTGGAGGACTACAAGTTTCTGTAAAGGGGTGATTGCCTTAGGGGGTTAACCGTTTCCTTAATGTCCTGCACCCATCCTCATGTGTGAGACAGTGCTGCCCCTCTATGGCCTGGTCCTGCTGCATCCGACGGCACGCGCGGCCGCGCGCACGTCACTGACCAGCTCCTGATGTCCTCCCCTGTCCCTCCTCACTGCCAGGCTCACTGCGCACTGTGACGCGTCAGCCAGCAGGGGCTACAATAGGATTGTAATCCTGAGCGGCGACGCGTCACGTGGTGTGGCAGGGAGCCAATGGGGAGGGGAGGAGGGGAGCAGTGTGGAGCTACGGGAGGGAGGCAGCTTGGGAGGGAGGTCTGAATGTGTATGGCAGCCGTGCTGGGGCTCTGTGATGTGAAGTGTGTGTGCCCGGCATCCCCACATATATACCCTGCACTGTACCCTGCCCTTCTCCCACGCCTGCTGAGCCTGAGTGCCATCTTATCTGCCTGCAAGCTGCTGCTGCCGTTTTGGCCACGCCCCCTCCACCCCCACCCCACGCCAAAAACCGGCTCTCTAAAGACTGCATATCATGGTGAAGTGCCGTGCACACGCCGCCTGGACGCAGTGCGGGCGCGCCGGCGCATGCAGCGGGGCCTTAGCCTTAGGCTAAATGTACAGTTGGTGCACGTGGTGTATTTAAGGTACCTGCCGGGTGCTCCAGCACCCAGGCGCGCCGACTGACAACCAGAAAGGATCCGCTGATCCAGCGATGGAGTCCGCCTCCGCGTGGGGTGGTATCCGGCTGGAGTGTCCCGCACAAAAATAGTCTCTATGATGCAGAGGCTGGTCCCAGACCACCTGTAATCAGGACACAGCTGTATCTTGGCTGTGTCCCTCAACTTGGTTCTACAGGGCAGTGTCCCTATCTGTGGGCCTGTCCCTGCAGCAACCACAAGCTACACAAGGGAGTCGGGGCATAGCTGGGGCCTATTGGGGGTACTCTGGCCTAGTACAGGGGTCACCCTGTCACCCCTGCACATATACACCCTACCCTAATTGCGACCCAGCTCCAACTCACGTATCCCTGGCGCGCCCAACGTATCCTTTCCCTGATGCAGGAAATGCTGCAGCCCTATTGACTCTGCTTGGGCACCTGCCCCTGTGCATGCTGGGGGCTGAAGTCCCCACGGGACCTTTTCCTATTGCCGCCTCGCGCACCATGTGTACTGCGTATGCATGACTCTGGCATGGCCGCCGGGCTCCCTCGGCGCATGTGCGAACATCAGTGTGTGCGCCCGACCTTCCAAAATGGCGGCGCCCTTTACCGGGAGACGTCCGAGCCTCCGACGAGCCGCCGCCACCCCCACCTCCCCGCAACCTCACCCGCAGCAGCGGAGTTAAAGGAGAGGGGACAGAAGAAATGGGGGACTAGAGGGGACCTGGTTACATACTCACACAGTGTATCACTACATTTTATTTGCAAATTTACATTTTCCACTTTATTTTAAAATATTTTTTTCTCTCGCAAACTTCATCCCTTTCCAATTTACTGCATAAATCTTCTTAAAATACAGTCCAAAGTGCTTTGTTTCACAGTTTAATACATGTGGGTATTTTTAGAAATGCTTACTCAGTACGACTACGTTTTTAAGCCAAGTCTACTTTTTTTTATTTAATGCGCATACAGAAATTGTTTTAAACTACTATTAATACTCATAACCAGAAAAGAAAGCAAATTTCAAGAGACAAGATTCACAGAAACTTGCTGAAGCAGGAGACGGTCAGAGAGGACACCCAACGCAGCGTTTCACTATGAAGGCTTCATCAGGGGTGTCAGTGAATACTGTACTATTATGTGACATATTATGGTACCCTGCAGCTTTTTTGCTGGCATTACTGTTTTTTTAATTTGGCCCTCTGGAGACGGTCCACTTATATGTTTTTGTTAATATTTTTTATTACTTTTGTCTTGTTTGTCTAACCATTGATTGCACATTTAATTAATGTTGTCATTTTTTTTTCTACCCATCCTGAGTGCCCCGTTATGGAGTTTTTGTGAATCTTGGCGTTTGAGATTTGCTTTCTTTTCTGGTTATACATATTTACTCACTCTAGGGAGCACCACCTGTATTTTATAGGTTAGGGTGTGGTATTGTTATCAACCTGGTAGCAGTGCTGTTTTCAGTCCCCTTTTCTCATTTACTATAAATACTCACCTAAATCATACTGTGCCATTTCTCTAAACACGGTCCCCACAATTATCCAAAGTCACACAAGATACACTTATAGTTGAAGTCTAATTTGAATATTTTTTTTTTAAATCCACAATTTCCTTTAGCATAATATGGGGCTTATTGTAGTAGCTCCGAAGTTGTTTAGCATGTTTAGAAGTACGGAATGAAATGTGAGAAAAAAAAAACTATTCTCTGTTGCAACCGTCTTCTTCTAAACCACGTTTAAGAAAAGTGACAAGCCGCATGGTTTAACAGCCAAACCGCACGGTTTGTACTTGCTTTAGAAGTGGAATAAATAAAAATGGGCAAAGTTTTTTTGGCAGATTGGCCTTTTCCTTTATTCTAGAGATTTCAGCGGATCAGTCTAAAAAATGGCAATTCGCATTTTTTTTTGGTGGAGATGTGTGTGTGTGTGTATGTGTGTGTGTATGTGTGTGTGTGTGTATATATATATGTGAGGATTCAGGGATCACGGCATCCGCGCCCTGCTGCCTCTTCTCCTCTTTTAAACCCCGCTGCTGTGGCGCGCGCTCCTCGCCGGCGTCACTCACCTCCGGTGGGTCTGGGGGTTCCCCGCCGTCCTCTTCGTCCTCGGGCTCCTGCGGGATCTTCATCCTCTCACGTGGTCGCCATGTGTTCCGGCCGCGCGCCTGAACAGCGCGCGCCGGGTGAAGATAATTTATTCACTGCTCTTGCAGTGAAAACACGCCCCCAGCACACTAACAGGACCTCCTGTCAAAACAAGGGTCCTCACCTGCCTGCCAATCTAAGGGACCTATCCATGATGGCTCCACGCAATCCTCCAGGCCTGCCCCCACCTCTGATTGGTCAGCCACACTTTATACTGCCTGTCCATCCTCTCACTCATTGCTCGACATAGTTTCCACTTGGACACTACTCTGGCATTCTCACTCTCATTCTCTCAGGTTACGACTTGGCTTGGCGGACGTCTATCTCTGGCTCTAGACCCCTGCTTGGACAACGACCTTCCGGAATTCTCCAATCCCTGACCTTGGCTAAAACGGCAACGACGACGGCACTTCTACTCCGGTACCGGCAAGTATTGCTAGCTAAACATCATCTGGCCAGGCAAAGCCTAAATCACCACACTTCGGACACGCTCCTTTTGCTGCGGGTGCGTGCCTATATACGTCACTCACCTCAGTAGAAGGGACGGGTCTGGTCTGCGGGCAGCACTGGCGTAACATTATGTCGAGCCCACAAGACGCAGACCAGACTGATGTGGACTCTATGATGACGGCCATGTACCAACAAATACAGGCCTTAACGGATCATGTGGCTATCCTCTCCCAACAGGTACAGGATATTTCTCTACAGGCACCACCTTCGCCTGCGCCGGTGGCGCAGTCCGATACAACGTCCACTTCATGCTCAGCTCCGAAGATTCCGGCTCCGAGGCCCTACGCAGGAGATTCCCACGCTTGTCGTGGCTTTCTCAACCAGTGTGAGATCCAGTTCGAGATGGCTCCGCAGCTGTATGCTACTGGCCGAAAAAAGGTAGCTTATGTATATAGTCTTCTCACAGGTAATGCACTGGCATGGGCCTCTCCGATCTGGGAGCTTCGCCCAGATATTACCCGAGATTACGCAGCCTTCAGACGAGACTTTCGACATGTTTTCGATACCCCCGCACGACAAGAGACTGCTTCTGATTCCCTGCTGGAGCTTACACAGGGACGTCGGCCTGTGGCCCAATACGCCTTGGAATTCAGAACCATAGCAGCTGAGACTCGTTGGGGTCAGGAGGCCTTAGTCTCCGTCTTCTGGAAAGGCTTAGCGGACTCCCTGAAGGATGAACTTGCTTCTCAACCCAGGCCAGAACTGCTGGACGACCTCATCTCCTTGGCCATTCGTATGGACCAGCGTCTTCAGGTACGCCGCGCTCAGCGTCAGCAACCCCGGTCTACGCCTTTTCGTGCTCCATTTTCCAGGTCCGCTACTACCCCGAGAACCGTCTTCTCTCCGCTGCCGGCGCTGGAGGCTCCCGAGCCGATGCAACTCGGACTCCAGCAACCTCGGGTACCGTTACGACAACTTCGCTCTACTGAACAGTTGTGCCATCATTGCGGATCTTCTGACCAGCGCACTCGTAACAACCCACCATCTCCGGGAAACGACCAAGCCCAGTGAGTACTAAGGGGCGCTACCTGGGTGCTAATTCTCCTTGTCCCCCATCCAGCAGGGAACTTCCTAAAAGATTGACCATTCCCGTTTCCCTTTCTGGTCCGACCTTCCGCACCATCACAGCAGCATTTATCGATTCCGGCTCAGGAGGGAACTTCATGGATCAGACCTTTTCTGAACAAAATCAGATTCCACTCTCCAAAAAGAAATTCCCCTTTGCCTTGGTCGGGATTGATAATCGGCCTCTCACTCCGGCTTATATCATCTTGGAGACCGGTCCGATCACCCTTACTACTCATTCTCACCAAGAGACTCTGGGCTTTGACGTGATTCATGCTCCAGGAACACCGATCACGCTCGGCTTGCCCTGGTTACAGAAGCACAATCCGCTCATCGATTGGGTATCCCCTAATCCTATTGACTGGAGGTCAAGGTCAGAGGAGTCTTCTTTGTCTACCGAACGACCATCTCTTCTATTAGGTAACACATCCAGTCCTCTGAAGGAGTTACCTTCTCCGTACGCGGAATTTTTGGACGTTTTTAGCAAGACACAGTCTGAGCTTCTACCCCCTCATCGTTCTTACGACTGTCCGATTGACCTGGTACCTGGATATACCTTGCCAAAGGCCAAATCTTACCCTCTCTCTTTGCCCGAGACGGAAGCTATGGACGAATATATTCGTGAGAATCTTAAGCGGGGCTTCATACGTCATTCCAACTCTCCTGCGGGGGCCGGATTCTTCTTTGTCAAAAAGAAAGATGGTACTCTTAGACCATGTATTGATTACCGGGGTCTGAATCAGATTATGGTGAAGAATCGTTATCCACTCCCACTCATCTCCGAACTCTTTGACAGACTTCAGGGGGCCAACCTCTTTACTAAACTTGACCTTCGTGGGGCATATAATCTCATCCGCATCCGTAAGGGAGATGAATGTAAGACTGCCTTCAACACTACGAATATCTAGTGATGCCCTTCGGGTTGTGCAATGCACCAGCAGTTTTTCAGGACTTCATCAATGACATTTTTCGGGACGTTCTCAATCGCTTTGTCATTGTCTACCTGGATGACATCCTTATTTTTTCTCAAACCTTACAGGATCATATCATCCATACGAAGTTTGTTCTTTCACGCCTCCGAGAGAACCGGTTGTTTGCTAAAATGGAGAAATGCATTTTCCATCAGTCTACCACTTCCTTTCTCGGATACATCATCTCCAACAGAGGTTTGGCCATGGACCCAGAAAAACTGAGAGCCGTCATGGATTGGCCGCAACCCATTCACTCAAATCTATTCAACGGTTTTTAGGGTTTGCCAACTATTACCGGAAGTTTATCCGTAACTTTTCTACCATTGTTGCCCCTATCACGGCACTGACCCAAAAAGGTGCAGATCCTTCATCTTGGTCTTCTGAGGCAGTCACGGCATTCGAAACGCTGAAACAAGCTTTTGTCTCAGCTCCCATCCTTCGACATCAAGACACTAATTTCCCATTCACCCTAGAGGTTGACGCTTTGGACTGTGGGGCTGGTGCGGTTTTGTCTCAGAAATTTTCTTCCCAGGATAAACTCCATCCTTGCGGGTTTTTCTCCAAAAAGTTTTCTTCTGCAGAGAGAAATTATGACGTGGGCAATAGGGAACTTTTGGCCGTCAAGTTGGCTCTTCAAGAATGGAGGCATCTTCTGGAGGGGTCTAAAGAGCCATTCATTATTCTCACGGACCATAAAAACTTATTATACATTGAGAATGCTCGTCGTTTAGGTCCTCGCCAAGCCCGCTGGTCATTGTTTTTCTCCAGATTTAATTTTGTTCTCTCATATATTCCCGGCACTAAGAACGTCAAAGCGGATGCGCTCTCCCGGCAATACTCTTCTGAAGAAAGACCAGAAAAGACCACCGAGCCCATCCTCCCTAAACAAAGAATCTTGGCAGCTGTGGCGTTCAAGAATCTTGAGAAGATCATCAAGTCACAAGAGAATCTTCCGACTGGTCTTGAGGTTCCTAAAGACTCTTTGTACGTAGAACCCAAATTCGTTCCTGAAATACTGGACTGGGGACATGCCGTCCGTTCGGCAGGGCATCCTGGATTCAAGAAGACGTTGGATCTCATTCGTCGCACTTTCTGGTGGCCCAATAATATGGTTAAAACCATTCTGGAATTTACACGGTCCTGTCCGGTATGTGCACGTAACAAGACTCCTCGTCAGAAACCTCAGGGTCTCCTCTTACCTCTACCTATTCAGGAGCGTCCCTGGTCCCACATTTCGATGGATTTTATTGTGGAGTTGCCTAGGTCGAATGGCATGAATACCATTCTTGTGGTAGTGGATCGGTTTTCCAAGATGGCACACTTTATCCCTCTCAAAGGATTACCCTCCTCACCCGCCCTAGCTGATATTTTCTCCAAAGAGATTTTCTGTATCCATGGGATTCCCATATCCATCGTGTCTGATCGGGGCTCCCAGTTCGTCTCCAAGTTCTGGAGGAATTTCACCAAGAGACTGGGTATCTCATCTTCCTTTTCTTCTGGTTATCACCCTCAATCCAACGGACAGACCGAGAGGGTTAATCAATCCCTCGAGAAATACTTAAGGTGCTTCGTCTCTAATTCTCAGGATGACTGGGCGGAACTACTTACCTGGGCTGAATACGCCATTAATTCTTCCAGGAATGAGTCTACCTGTGAGACCCCCTTCTTTATCAATTATGGATTCCATCCGGCTCGCCTACCCATTTCTAAAGACTTCTCTGGAGTACCAGCCGTGGATGAACATATTGCCCTCCTACAAGACTCTTGGTCCAGAATCCAATCTGCACTACAAAAAGCATCAGTAACTTCTAAAACTCAGGCTGATTGTCACCGTCGTCCGGCCCCTATTTACAAACCCGGGGACAAGGTTTGGCTATCATCCAAGAACATCCATCTCAAAACTCCTTCCCTCAAATTGGCTCCTAGGTTTCTGGGTCCCTTTTCCATCTTGGAGCAGGTAAATCCGGTTTCTTTTCGACTCCAACTTCCTCGTAGTATCAGAATTCCGAATGTCTTTCATACCTCGCTTCTCAAGCCATTCATCTCCAGTAGCCTATTTCCGGACCACACTTCTAAACCAGATCCTGTGATGGTACAGGGTAACGAAGAGTACGAGATACAGGCCCTACTGGATTCCCGTCTTTCGAGAGGTAAAGTTTACTTCTTGGTCCACTGGAGAGGTTTTGGACCCGAAGAGAGGTCATGGGTTCCCCTGAAAGATATTCATGCTCCAGGACTCCTCAAACTCTTCCGTAAAAAGTTTCCATGAAAACCATGGAAGGATTGTCCTGAGGCCGACCCTGAGGGGGGGGGTACTGTGAGGATTCAGGGATCACGGCGTCCGCGCCCTGCTGCCTCTTCTCCTCTTTTAAACCCCGCTGCTGTGGCACGCGCTCCTCGCCGGCGTTACTCACCTCCGGTGGGTCTGGGGGTTCCCCGCCATCCTCTTCGTCCTCGGGCTCCTGCGGGATCTTCATCCTCTCACGCGGTCGCCATGTGTTCCGGCCGCGCGCCTGAACAGGGCGCGCCGGGTGAAGATAATTTATTCACTGCTCTTGCAGTGAAAACACGCCCCCAGCACACTAACAGGACCTCCTGTCAAAACAAGAGTCCTCACCTGCCTGCCAATCTAAGGGACCTATCCATGATGGCTCCACGCAGTCCTCCAGGCCTGCCCCCACCTCTGATTGGTCAGCCACACTTTATAATGCCTGTCCATCCTCTCACTCATTGCTCGACATAGTTTCCACTTGGACACTACTCTGGCATTCTCTCTCTCATTCTCTCAGGTTACGACTTGGCTTGGCGGACGTCTATCTCTGGCTCTAGACCCCTGCTTGCACAACGACCTTCCGGAATTCTCCAATCCCTGACCTTGGCTAAAACGGCAACGACGACGGCACTTCTACTCCGGTACCGGCAAGTATTGCTAGCTAAACATTATCTGGCCTGGCAACGCCTAAATCACCACACTCTGGACACGCTCCTTTTGCTGCGGGTGCGTGCCTATACACGTCCCTCACCTCAGTAGAAGGGACGGGTCTGGTCTGCGGGCAGCACCGGCGTAACAATATATATATATATATATATATATATATATATACATACATACATACATATAGAACCCCAGCAAGCTCTTTTTGGGAACCACATAGCCCCCACAAAATATACATGTATATAAGTGTCAAAAAGGAGAGCTATTGAGCGTGGCATATGTATAAAACAAGCGACAGAGAAGCCCAATGCTACATCCAATATGACAAAAATACACAGTAAAATACTTATACATTCTCTTGAAAAAGGGGTCATTTAGTTTAACCATTTGGCCAAAGCGTTGTAAACCTGTGAGCCACGACAAGGCAGACCCATATATATTTTAACACCGACAATCCATCCGCGGATTACTTAATCCGCTGGCGGATTTCACGAATTCAACCCACGGATTCAGCAATCCACGCACGGATTGTTCAAATCCACCAGAGGATTGTATCTAACGGTGGTTTTGAATTAAGGTTAGCCTGCAAGTACCTAAAAAATGCCGCAGTGACAAAGGCAAAACGCCACTCCAATCACAACTACTTGTTCCTTTTTTTTTTTTTTTATTATTATTTTTTTTATAAACACGTATTGCTCTTTTTCATTTTTTTTTTACAATGATAATCAAATACACATCAAAACATCAGAAAACACACAAAAAAAGGGGTGGGTGGAAAAACCTTATGGAGGGAGCGGCGCGGAATGTCTGCTCTCTCCCCACTTGCCCACACCCCAAATAACATCCTGTCCTGTGGGCCCCTCCCTACTACCCCTCAGAGAGCTGCTCCTCAGGAGTTTTAACCACTGATGGGAGCCTGAAGCTAAGGAGAGGCAAGTAAAGAGGGGGAGAAGGGGAGCTTTGGCCTGGCGGTTATGCCGCCGTTCACATGTGGCCCCGGGCTACTTTTCAGCTGTTTGACGTGTAGCCCATGCTCCCCCCCCCCCCGGACATAGATTGTCCCTCTAGGGTGTAATGAGGGCTGGCTACGTGTATCTGGGTGGTGCATACCTGCTTGGAACAGGAGGGCCTGAGTCTCCCGCGTTGGTGTGGGTGATGACAGGGCCAGGCTTCTGGGGTGTATGCCTCATTTCTTTAGTGGTTGTGGTGCAGCGCCTCCTTTCTCTGGCGAAACCTAGGGGGTAGGTTGGAATCTTCCCAGAGAAAGCCCTGATCCCAGGGCGAGAGATTCCAATTTCACACACAGACAGTCTCTTTGTATAAAATAGCAATGTCTCTTTATTGTCCTTACAGCTTAGCAGTGGCGGCACACAGCAGCAACAGTACACAGCAGTTCATATGCACAATGCACTTCACAGGTGTACAGGCTTGTTCCTCTCCTTTCCTCCAGGAATATACCCCTGCAGGATGGCCTGGTTGGGGCTGCAATACCCCTGCCTCCACAAAAGGGTAGGCCCTATGGATGAGGCCAGATCTCTCCCCCATCACCCCCTCAACAGGGTGAGGGGCATTGTTCCACGCACTATAGTGCTATCAGCTCTACTCAGAATGGCTGAGTATCTTCCCTCTTAGACTCCAGGACATAACAGCCTCTCTCCTCTCTCAGCTCCACTGCAACAGACTGACTCTCCAACAGACTGACCCAGACACACCCAGGAGCAGCCCACTAAATAGATTACGCCCTGCCCCTTATGATGTCAGCAGGACCTCCCCTCTGTCTCAGACCTGCCACAGAGTCAGGAGCCTACCTCTATCACTCAGGTCAGGGCTTGAAGGGGAATAACCCATGATTACAACTGGTGCCTGCCCTTAACAGGACTTACTCCAGTAGGAGAAAGATATGTAGTCCACTATTTCTTACAGGGGCTACACTCTCCCTCTGGTGGAATCCAATGGTCCCCACTTGGACCTAACTTTAGCAGTACCATCCTGCGGTGAACAAACCTGGGAAACAAAAACACAGTTATCAGTGCAGTATAACTCAGACCATCCATATGGTGTAATTATAACAACAGAGGTACCTCCTAACGTGGAGAACCCTAATAATAATGCTTTGGATCAGGCTTTCGTACCTTCCTCCCATTATGGTTCGTTGATCATTATGTAATAAGGCTGTACCGACCCAGACTCTGGCCGATATATTACACTGTGCATATATATGCACCGTCCTATACTCCAGACCCGGACCACCTCACTAATCTTGTCGTCCGTAAGTATTCTTGTACGGCCTCCCTGAGCCAACTGTCTCGGTTCTCTTCAATTTCTCTCATTATGGGTTCAGGCACATAAGGATACTCATACCCGTGGGACTGTCTATACCGTAACACTATGGCTCTGTCTGCCCGGCTCAACTTGGTCAGTTTCTTATGGCCCGCCCTGCTTGGCAGTACCCAAAACTCCGGTTCTACCGGAGCAATATCGTCATACAGAATACTAGGCCCCTTAGGAAGAATAATCTTCTGCTCTATCTCCTGGTACCGGTGTTCTAATTCATCCGCCACCTCCTGAGGAGTATAGGCACCTACCGCCCACCAATGATCAACTATATTGTTCCTGATTAACAGGAACCTGGTGCGGTCCATACCTGCGTAGTACCCAGTGAACAGGGGTGCCCACACTTGTCACGGTGCTCATATTCTGATAAGGGGCTACCAGTATCTACCTCCGACTCCACCTGTGATGAGACACCGGACGTACCCGCCTCTGTAGAGCGCGAGCAATCTCTTCTCCCTTTGGCGTTGAAGTACCTAGTAGGGTTCATTTTGTGGACCACTGTGCTTACAGCCCCGACTTCAGCAGTAGTATGGGACCCTCGGGCCCTCCCTCTATACACATTAGAAAAAGGTACAGCGTTAGGTACACGAATTACATTATCATATGGTACCTCCCCATCAGATCCTTCATCACTTAACTCCCAATCCCGCAAATTCTTGGAGTACTTGGGGTATTTTCTTAACTTATCCCCGCTAGGTCCCGGTGGTAATACTCGTGACGGGGCAGGGGCAGTGGCCGGGGCAAGGGCGCTATGGACTGGGGCTGGGGCAATGTCCGTTTCAATGTTCAGCAAGCGGGCAATCCCGCAACCAGTGGGCAGTTTCTTTCTTGCCCTCTCCGGCGTGCTTCGTGCTCCTTTGTGAATGCCGTGACGGTCAAGGTTGGCAAGGGTAGCCGCCAAGGCGGCTCCTCTGGCCGCAAAGATGGCTGCCGGGCCTCCGTGCCTACCGGAACTGGAAGTGACGTCATCACTGGTGCCCGCGGAATCTCCATCCGCTCCGTGGTCACGCACCGGAAGTGCGTCGAGGACCGGAAGGGGCGGTGGTGGTTCATCCGGTCCGCGGACGGTCAGGTAGGCCGCAAGCCTCTCTCTTTCGTTCTCTGCAGGGCCCGTCGTCGCCTGGCGGGAGTAAGGGGCTGGTGGAGTCTCCTTACCGCTCCGCTGCCGGGGGACGACATCTGGTTCCTCCGAAGCTGTCTCGGACGCCGTCTCCGCCGCGCTGGGAGTCACCACGGCCGTGGGACTTCTACGGGCCTCAGGCAGCACCAACGCTCACCGTCGGGAGGTGTCCAGACTCGTCTGCTCCCTCTCTCCGGTATGTGGACCGCCATCTTTGTTACAGCTGAGGTGGTTCGCCGGTAGGTGCATCGCCACCGATGAGACACCATCTTCTTCCTCTGAAGACGACTTGCTTGGCTCCTCCGCACGGGAGTCAACTGGGTCTTTTGCGGCCCCGCCAGTGGGTAGTGGTGTGAAACAGGCTCGCTCCGGTACCTCCACTGCGGTCGCGCTCTTCTCCGCTGGATTTCCGCTCGGCTCTGTAGTTGGCTGGGCCTTGGTTCCCACCTCGGCAGGGGCGCAGAGAACTAGGGCAGCCTCGTCTGTAGTCTTCGCCACCTCCGTTAGGGTTCCCGGAGAGGCACCCCGAGGGGTCTTGATCATGGGCCACGGTTCAGTAGGCCACAAGTAGAACGTGCCACATTGAGGGCATCGTGCCTTCGTGCTTGGGGCTGGTCCGGGTGTCCTGCAGTGTATGCACAGGGACCGGAGGTACTCTTAGCCGTCGAGTTCCACTACCAGGAAGACTCCTGGGAACTAGAACGTGGTCATGCTTAGCTCTGACATTTTTAGTTCAGGGGTGGAACAGTTCAGTGTTTCAGCTCCTTGCTCTTCAACAGTCAGGCAAAAGTGAAGTTCCTCGCTCTCACTTCCTGTCCCTCCCTTCGCTGGGGAGGACGCTCCTGATTGGCTCTCCTTGTGCCCCCTCCCTCTGGTGGAAACAAGAGGAGGGGCACTCCTTCTCTCAGTGTGACGTGGCCTTGTCTGTTGGCCAGTCACAGCACAGGTGGGTGGGCTTTCGGCTTTCGCGCCGCTCCTCTTGCAGGGGATCTGGGTTTGGCGCCAAACCCCTGCACATCTCCCTCCACATTTTTCTCACAGTCTCTTTGCACAATTCACGTGCGCGCTCCAGGATGGGCGGGAATTGCCACTTTAACTTGGCTGCTAACTGCTGGGCCATGGATGGCGCTGCAGTCGCCATTTTGGACTCTTTCTTGCTCCGCGGAGCACATGTAGTGATGGCCGCCATCTTTGATGAGCCCACCAAATGTATATCACTGCTATTCTCAGTGTCTAGTGCATAGCTCGTTCCTAGACACTGACTATACTCAAACTGCTCAGTAAACGCTCTCTCCATACTTTCTTTCTGTGCTTTACCCACTAGTATGATGTGGCCATACACCCATCTACATCACCCTCTTAGGGCACCCAGGGCGTACTGTGCGTGAATCCACGCTCCCCTGACTACCCCTGGTATTACATGCCCTACTCTCTCCAGTACTTGCACGGAAGGTGCACATCACTCTTCCCGCTCTGCTTTGCTGAAAGCCTGTCCTGTTCTGGATTTCAGCAGCTCGCCTCCAAATGTAGCCCATGCTCCCCCCCCCCCCCCCCCGGACATAGATTGTCCCTCTAGGGTGTAATGAGGGCTGGCTACGTGTATCTGGGTGGTGCATACCTGCTTGGAACAGGAGGGCCTGAGTCTCCCGCGTTGGTGTGGGGGATGACAGGGCCAGGCTTCTGGGGTGTATGCCTCATTTCTTTAGTGGTTGTGGTGCAGCGCCTCCATTCTCTGGCGAAACCTAGGGGGTAGGTTGAAATCTTCCGAGAGAAAGCCCTGATCCCAGGGCGAGAGATTCCAATCTCACACACAGACAGTCTCTTTGTATAAAATAGCAATGTCTCTTTATTGTCCTTACAGCTTAGCAGTGGCGGCACACAGCAGCAACAGTACACAGCAGTTCATATGCACAATGCACTCCACAGGTGTACAGGCTTGTTCCTCTCCTCTCCTTTCCTCCAGGAATATACCCCTGCAGGATGGCCTGGTTGGGGCTGCAATACCCCTGCCTCCACCCAAGGGTAGGCCCTATGGATGAGGCCAGATCTCTCCTCCCTCATCCCCCCAACAGGGTGAGGGGCATTGGTCCACGCACTATAGTGCTATCAGCTCTACTCAGAATGGCTCAGTATCTTCCCTCTTAGTCTCCAGGACTTAACAGCCTCTCTCCTCTCTCTCTCAGCTCCCAGGACAGACAGACACTCCTTTCTCTCCACTGTAACAGACTGACTCTCCAACAGACTGACCCAGACACACCCAGGAGCAGCCCACTAAATAGATTACAGCCCTGCCCCTTATGATGTTAGCAGGACCTTCCCTCTGTCTCAGACCTGCCACAGAGTCAGGAGCCTACCTCTATCACTCAGGTCAGGGCTTGAAGGGGGAAAACCCATGATTACTACTGGCGCCTGCCCTTAACAGGACTTACTCCAGTAGGAGAAAGATATGTAGTCCACTATTTCTTACAGGGGCTACAGACGTATTTAGCATGTGCAGCGATATGAGAGCTACGGAAGAACAGTATTCTGACTCCTGCACATGGTAGCAAGTGGTAGAGTCAGGTAGTTTTACTCGTTCCCCTTTTATGCACACAATGTCCTTCCTTTCTTCTGTAAGCTTTATTGAAGTACAACAGCAACATAAAAAAAGGGGGGGGGGGAATGTAATAAGTAGCAATAATTCAGGGAAAGGTAAATTATATTAAACCTTGCCAGGAGATGAGGGAGATGACAGTTCCTGAAGGCTGCTGGTTGAAAAGAGGAAGTGGATATGACCTGACATGCAGAAAAAAGAGCAGGGGAGACCAGCAGCCAGGGGTCCAGGATCATATCACTCAGCCAGTGGAAAGGTTGGTAGGCAACAGGCTGAGAAGCCAACAAAGAAGTTACCATGTTGCAACATTACACCGAGGAGTGGTGGCTGCCTCAGATCTGGGGAATTATGCAGAGAGGTTCCAGGACAAACAGAATCAACATGCCCACTTCGACCAAATCCAAACTGGTTATGGTGGAAATAATAAAGGAACAAAAAGCTCTCAAAAATTGCTTCTTTAACCCATTATTACCTGTTGGTAAACTGCTGATAAGGATTCTGGGTATTGCCATACAAGACACAACATGAGCCACTTGGCAGCTTAGCATTCTTTATAAAGGGAATTCTCCCTATAACTATGCAGCTTCTAAGGCAGGGGTGTCAACTGCAGTCCTCGGGGGCCACCAGCAGGTTTTAAGGATATCCCTGCTTCAGCACAGGTGACAATGAGTGGCTCATCAGTGGCCCTTGAGGACTGGAGTTGGCCATCCCTATTCCATGGCCAAGCCACAGTCAAAGTAGGAAGTACAGAATCACAAAGCCTATATAACAGTAGCAACTACATCATTTTGAATCCATCAGTTTAGGGTTGGTCACTGTGCCTGTATTGGGAAGTTGGTAGCGGTTGCAAACCCAACACCTTAAGGCTATGGTCGGCATACAGCGGACACAAATGTAATAATGTGAACTACTGTACAACAGGAGCACATCTATCGTACTTATAGAACAATAAAAAATATCCATGTTCAAAATGGATATGAATCTAATATAGAGTATGCTCATTTGGATGTTATTACCAAGAACACTTGTTAAGTCACGATTATGATAATGGGACAATGGTGTGAATGGAGCAGGTTAACTGGGCCTCTGGAAGACTGGCAGATACCCTCACAATTCTTTTGGTGGTCATTTTTTACACTCTGAAGAGGCTGTCCTGGCTGTTTACAGCCAAACACCAGCATGGCTGTCAATGGGGGATTTCTGCCAAGTATGTCTGCTTCGGAGACGGAGTATATAGAATTACTCCTTTTGTCTGTTTATTGTCGATTTAGAGGATACATACAAGATGAAAACCATGCTAGGAAACCCAAATACTGAGCTTCAGAGGTGAGGCCCACATACACCCCAAAGGGTTACATGTTCCACTTTACCCAAGTGAAATGCTCAAATGCAATTTTCTCAACACTAAGGGGCCATAAAACGTTAACAATCTAGCAACCGCTGCATATCTGTAAAAACACGTATAAAAAGTCATACAATTTTAAACAGGCTGAAAGGGCCACATAATAAACTCCCAGGGACTTCATATATCCCCATATATATTGTTAGTATAGCTATACAAATGTGTGTTCTTATTCTTTATTCTTTTTTTCCCCCTCCAGTCGATATGTTTGAGTGTGTGTGAGAAGTGCCTGTACGTATGTGTAGAACCATATACAGATTTAATTAAAGGCTGTAAATTCTCTCTTCCTTGGCTCCAGCATGTCTGATGAACCATTACACGACAATGGGCAATAGAATATTTTCCCATCTGCTACTTTCACGTACATCTGCTTCTAACAGTAACCAACCTATCGTGAAACCGCTCATCAGTTTACTAAAATCAACTACATTTCGGCATTTTATAGAATGCATGTGTTTAATCGGAATAACTTCTTGCGTACACAGTAAACTCATTTTGGAAGAATAAAAGGCTGCAGCTAATTTCCAATTGGTTTCCTTTATTCAGAAACTGTGGTCCAATGTAGCACTGCTGGCAGTAAAGGGTTTAAGAAATCCTATTAAATTGGAAACACGTGATTGAGGAGGCGGCGTGGCATGTATTTACTCAACACTGTTTAATCCCAAAGGGTGTTACAGTGTATATCATATATTTGAAGGGCATATATGCAGCCACTTCAGGTGTGGAATCCTGCTATACACTGGCTTGGCGTTGCAGCCTTCGGAGGGGATATGGGACATAGCAGAATATACAAGAAAACTGTTTCTGGCTACAAAGCATGTACAACATTACAGAAACAATACCAATTAGATTGCAAGCTCCTCGGAGCAGGGACTCCTCTTCCTAAATGTTACATTTATGTCTGAAGCACTTGTTCCCATGACCTGTTATTTATATTTATTTATTATTTATATGATTACCACGTGTATTACTACTGTGAAGCGCTATGTACATTAATGGCGCTATACAAATAAAGGCATACAATACAAAACAATATGCAGCACTGCAATATATGTGTGCGGTGGAGATCCCATGAAAGTCGATGTAGGCAAAACCATTTTTTGTTTACCCATTTGTAAGACTAAAAAAAAATTGTAATAGTCAGAAAAAGAGACATTGTGAATCTGACGATACAGCATCTTTTTCTCCCATTAAGCACTTTAAAGCTATAGCATTTTTAAAATGGAGCTATCAAACGTGAAGCACTTTCTGTACAATGTACAAAAATGTCATACCAAGAGCCTATGCTAAAATAACAGAATGGGTCTCATGTAATGCCACAAAATACAAGAAATACAGAGTTATCGGCTCCCTGGCAGCCATAACTCAACACCTTGTACTTTTTCATCATATCACAGATGGTTTTCTCTGACATACTCAACCATTATGTGTAATTGATAAGGTTGGAATTTTTAGAGGGACACATAGATAAATAAGGATGTCCTAGAAAACCATTTTTGATGTCATTTGTGATATAACGACACAGATCGAAGGGGCTGAGTTATGGGCGCCGAGCCACCCATAACTCTGCATTCCCAGGCTTTTATAGCATTACCTAAGAGCGATAACAGTATTTTAATGTAGTTTCTTTGTATGGAATAGCGAGATAAATCTGATTCACCATGTAATATTCATTGTGAAAATTCCCTATTTTTTTTCTTCTCATTTTGCTTGTAACCTAATCTTAGATGTGAGCCTATACTGTAGTTCTTAGATACATCAGGATAACTCTGGGAAGCATGGGAAAATTAGGTACAGAGGTTTCAGTGGCTGTGTAAGTCTCCCCCTTTAAACAAACGCCCCCTCCTCCGCCCATCCCCCCATCCCTCTCTAACCACAAGCCAATACACAACAGGGCTCCTCAATTTGTGGAGTCTTGGACTATCTGCTCCTGCTAAGTGCAATTGTTCACGCTAAAACTAACTTTTAAACATATGTAATAGAAACATGTATGGTACAGATGTTATATAAATGCCTGCACAATATTAATCTATATTGTTTAGATATATCTCACATGACGTAGCAATTAAAAATTTTTTTTTTTTATCTGGCCCCTTTGCAAATCTAGTTGTACAGTATAACCTAACTCATGGAGTTACACTGCAGCCACATGAAACATGCCAATCAGTTAATTAAAAACACAAGCAGTTATGGGCAGAACCTTAAATAATGAGATAATAAGGTGTTGTTATATAACCTGGCTCTAAATGAAAAATCAACATTTTCGACGCCTCTGATTATTATAATGGATGTAGCTAGGTAGGATAAAGTCTACTGTGCTGTATATAGGACTGGATCTGAAAATCTGGCACTAGCTGAGGCTGCCTCTGTTAACCTTAAATACAGGTGATCAATCGGTTCATCAAGTTACCGGAGAGGTTAATCCTAGGAGTTGGTTTATCCATTAAAAATAATTTGCAACGGTCAGCCACCAGATGGCGATGCTGCTGCATTGAAAAGATGTTTGCCACTGCAGGGAGAACATTGGGTGCAATAAAAGTGAGTGGACAACCACTGCTTTGCCTGGGGAATCTACATAAGAGGTCAATGCATGTTGGTACCTCGGGCACCAGCCTTTCTACAAATTGTAATGAGAACAGACACGTCCAGACAGACTCAGACTCCAATCCCAATGCACATCTCTGATGGAAAAACTTTTGCACGGGCCTCCTAAGCAAACACATCATCAAATCTGGATCTTGACGTTTCCTGGGAATAATACAGGCTACACAAATTTTAATGGTGCCGACTGACAATTATAGCTGTGCTGCTGACCCCCAATACAGCCCCTGATGCTCTGTAGCAAAATTCACAAATGGACCAATACACAAACCCACATGCTTATACATTGTTATACTGTATTCTGCTGAAAAGGAAGTCTGTATTTTGTTTCTTTGAGAAAGAGCGGAAGCTCGAAACGCGTTGGTGGGAGCCTGAGAGCTCGTTTTGTATACCATGCTCTGATCCATTAAAACCTTTTTATTGGGGACACACTCTCTAGCAATTATTTTTTCCAGTAGTGCTTCATCTCTCCCTCGTCGAACCTGTTGAAATCTTTGGAGAACCGGCAGCACACACTTATGAAGGAAACTGACCCACTGAAGACCATTCTACAAAACAGTGAGTGATTTGCTCCTTTACACACCAAACAAATCCTATTCAATGATTGAGACTGGACACAAGCAAGTGTGAGCATTCACCAATCAAGAGGTGTTACTCTTCCGGTTTATTGATATGTTGGATATGGTGTAACATTCGTTAAAAGGTCTATCATTGTGTGGGACTCTTCAAGGATATGGAATTATGGTTATCATATCTTAGGAAACCAAGCAGCTGGTTGGGTCTGTGTTAGAGCACCATACAGCTTTTTTTGCTCTGGGAATAATACAGGCTACACAAATTTTAATGCTACCGACTGACAATTATAGCTGTGCTGCTGACCCCCAATACAGCCCCTGATGCTCTGTAGCAAAATTCACAAATTGACCAATACACAAACCCACATGCTTATACATTGTTATACTGTATACTGCTGAAAAGGAAGTCTGTATTTTGTTTCTTATACGGGTGCTACGTCCCTGTGATTTGGGTTATCTTTGCCCCTTGCTTGATATTGCAGACGACTTTAATGTGTTCAGAGCAGCGAGCTGCAGGTCTTAGGCTGCGGCCCCAGTACGCTGTGCGTACAAGCACCGCCCCCCGATCAGACCGGGCCCAGTACTTACCTTGGCGCGCATTTATCATCCGCGCTCTACAAGGAGTTTTTGTAAATACAACAAAATTGTATTTACAGGTTGCGACAGAGGGGTGGCCACGACCCCGCCAGCGGTTCAGCCAATGAGGGTGAACCAGCCGCGTGAGGTCATGGCCACGCCCCTGGAAAACCCCAGCCATGCCTCCCGTCACAAACTCCTCCATCTTCTCCCAGACCACAGAACGCGGTGAAGCGCTGTGCACGCGCCGACCCCCCCGCCCGGCGCGCATTCTACAGTGCACACTGGGACCGCAGCCTTACCCTCTATGGAAGCAACACACCCAGAAACCTATATGAGTTTAACTCGTATAATGTTAGCATCTTGCCCCCTAAGCATGTCCTTCTCTTTTGTTTAAAAAAAGACATATACAAAAAATGTAATGTTATAAATTGTTTTTTCTTAGTCTATAATATCAGGAGTTACCATTGTAACCATTAGACGGCATTGGACTCTAGGGAGAAATCCATTTTAACCTCCCAGACACTTAATATTTAAAATGCTTATATCCTGAATGGAGCATTGTCTATTAAAACCAAATAATGCAAAAAAGGTTGATACGGGCCGACACTTTAAATAGTTGAAGTGCCTCAGAGAAATGGCCTGGTCCTTATCTGGTTAAGATCACCAAACATTTACGAGTGCCGTGCATCTTTCCGACATCGCTACCATGTGCAACAATCACCAGGTCACGACCCGCCTCGGACAACGTGAACGAATGTGAATGATCTCCTCTTCCGTTATGATTCCGCTCATCGCTCTGTCTAGCAATCTCCTCTAGACACGAGCAAAGAAGTGACGACATCTACTGGACTCCATAAGGGGCACTAGTGTACCGAACCTGGTGATGTCCACAAAGGCTAAACCCCTTTACTTCATTCAACTCTTAAGTCCTTGACTATTAATACCTCCTTTAATAGTTTTTTTTCCTTAATCCCCCTAAATAGTATAACCTATTTCTGACCTATGTGAATCCCTCCCTCCCCCCACAGTTAAGTAAACATTTAGCAGGTGTGATCCCAGACTCCCATTGGTGGCATCATGACTGTTAAGGTACCCATCACTCCTTGGTTCACGGGAGGCCGTTTTAATTTCGAAAAGAAGAATGAGAACCAAGCACTTGCGGTCAAGGAGGTCACTGTCTTCAGATAAAAGGTGATGTGAGTCAATGAGCTCGGGAATTCGACATTTGGTTTGAGCTCTGAGTTGAAGTTCGCAATTGATTTTGAAACACAAAGAAAATGCGGCCAAAACCCAAGAAAGGCGAATCCTTGCTGTTTTCCTTTTTGGGGGGGGGGGGGGGGGGGATTAAATAGATTAAACTTTCTTCAAATTTGAGCAAAAAAAAATTATTTTTCATTTTTTTTCCCCATTTAAAAAAAGAAAAAAAAATTCAAATAACTAACAAACCGAAACTAATTACGTTTTGGAAAAACCAAAACACCAGTGAACCAAAACACCAGTGAAAGTACCTACCTTTAGCAAGCACTCAGTGTAGTAAAAAAAAAAAGGGGGGTGAACATTTTATTGCCTTGAACTGTTCAGGATACCTGGAAAAACTCCAGCTGGACCCAAATTCCTTTTAATTCTGGCTCTTCCACTAAATGAAAGACTGCTTGCTTCTTTGTTTCCTGTGATTGAAGTGGGTACACAAAGGAAGTTTATGGTGAATAACAAAGTAACAAAAACTCTCCAACGTACGGTGTAAAGCAATTAAAACATAGCACAGGCTGTATGAGCACATTCATGCCGTCCGCTACCCTGCCCTTCCCCATTATCTCTCAGCATACAATGCGTCCACTGCCAGCTTCGCATTGCAAGGTCAGTAACCATTCTCACATTGATGAGATCCAAAAGGCCAAAACAGCTGTCTGTGACTAGGTTTGATGACCACGTATGTACCTCTTTAACTGTAACTGTACAGCTTTGCTGTGTAATGAGGCATACGCTTATTGGGATCCAAGTTAAAATGGATAGGAAGCAAAAAGTGACGCACTGTAAGTGCTCATTTTCATGTCTTTACCCAGAATCCCTGGCTGCTGTATGCTGAGTGATTATGGGTGGAAAGGCAGGTTCGTGGACCTGTCCGAGACCTGTGAATGTGCTCACAAGTGGTCATTTTATTTCCGTGCTGTGATTTAACTAGAATCTTTACCCCAAAATATAACCCTCGAATGACCGGAAATCAGTGAGATTTGGGTGTTGCACAAATAGTGGTAGAAAGAGTACTTATTTCTCCCCCCCCCCTCCCACTACTACTCCACTGATGTCTATGAGACTTGTTATGCTAAAAATCAGTCAGGCTGACTCCAAATCAGAGAGACTTACAGAAAATCAGTGAGAGTTGACAGCTTTTGCTGACCAGTTATGGTAAGTTCAGCCCAAGTGCTTAATGATTTCGATTGATTTCTGGTGCGCTGTTGACTGTTTTATTTTCAAATAAGCTTGAACAATATATTTGTAAGAAGGTAGAGTTGCTTCTTTACATCATATACAAACAAGATGTTATTTAAAATAAAGAAAATATATATATACCACCCTCATATTCACCAACAAAAAGGTAGTGTTGCTTGAGTCATCCACCCAGACAAATGCTTATAACATCCTGTTTTGAGCGTCTTTTATATCTTTATTTATATAGTGTCAGCAGTGTACTCTGCCATTTACAAAGAGGCAATACAGTGCAGGGAATCATAATACCATAAGCAGAAGAAATTCAGAAAATAGGAAATGAAATCCCTGCCCCAGGGAGCTTACTATCTAAGTGAACCAAAGCAGTTGTGAAACAGCACTAGGCCTCGGATATAGTAGGCGCGTGCGACGGAGCACATGGCGTGGCGCCCGCCTGCTGCAGAGGCGATCCGCGGCCTGTGGCATCTGGACGAGGAGACGCAACGGGGAAGGCGTGAAATATATTTCTAGAAAAATGTGTGTCGGAGGCGTGCCCGCGACGTCGCGTGAGCGGTTCGCCCTCATTGGCTGAACCTGCGCACGTGACCAAGCCGTCGACCGACAACATCAAAAGATTTTGTCTCGCGTAAAAACAGCAACGCCGTCGCTCTTGTGCACGAGCGCTCTATGGCTGTCCCCATTGACTCACGGCCTTTTGTTTGCAGACCATGCGACGTTGCACGGACTACGGATGCAGGCTTAGGGGCCTATGCAGAGAGCAGCGAATTTTAAAATTGGCGAATTTATTAAAAAGTAGCTTTTTTGGAGAGTTTTATTCTCCATATGCAGAAAAGTGCGAATTCTGCTATGTTTAACATGGATGCGTGTGGCGAGTTTAAATTGGCGAGATGCGCGCTTCAGAAACGTGTAAAAACAAATTCGCGCCTTTTTTTTCCCTTTGCAATGGCCGCGAGCGGCAGCTTCTTGCCAGTTTTTTCTGGCGAGGCAAAAAGGAGACAATCGCGCCATTTTATTGGCGCGAACAGCCGCTAGATGCCGTTCGCGCCTCTCTGCATACGGATATTTTTAAAACTGGCGAGATTGAGGTTCTCGCCAGCCGCGAGGCGAGTTTTACAAATAGAAAAGAAAAATTGGCGCGTTTTTCGAAACTCGCCATTTTCTGCTGCTTTCTGCGCGATTTTCTCCAAAAAATGGCGAATTTCGAAATAGCGCTGCTCTCTGCATAGGCCCCTCAGTGTGAAGCATGGATATGTCTTAACTTCTTCCTGATGGAGCATTCTGAAAGCTATTGCTTTGCAGCGCATGCAGGTATCTCTGGCAGGGAGAGGGTTCACCTCTTGCTATGCTATAGTTTCTTTTCTGATTACGTAAACGTGCCGTGTGCCGTGTGCCGGTCTCACTTGTGATACCCCTTTAGGTTTACACGCCATGACCCTCTTAACAGATAGTACAAAATCCCACCGTGACATTTTTAGCTTATTGTTTTTTTTTTTCTTCTTCAAAGTCGATTCCTTTGGGGAACATCTCGCGGAGCTTTGAAGGGTTAATAATGTCAAAAAGATCGATTCCTGCGCTCCTACCAATTAGGCGAAGATAAAATAATAATCTCATAAAAAAGGGTATTTTGTTAAACCCTTTGGCCAAAGCATTTGTAAGCCTGCATGCCACATCAAGGCATACCCGTTAATGCAGGTACCTACACTATATATATATATATATATATATATATATATATATATATATATATATATATATATATATAAAAACCATAATACTGAGTTAAGTTATGGTGAGTAAAAAAAGTGACAAAAACCCTCCACAGGCAAAAAGTGACACTGTGTGCTCATTTGCATGTCATTTCCCAGAATCCCTTGCTGCAGTGGAAGTGCTGTATGCTGGGTGATAATGGGGAAAGGCGGGGTTGCAGACCTGCCTAAGACATGCAGATGAGCATACAGCTATATTTGTATATATATATATATATATATATATATATATATATATATATATATATATATATATATATATATATATATACACACAGTGGTTGACAAATCACCAAAAAATCTACTCGCCACACAAAAAAATCTACTCGCCACCTAGTACCAAACGTGTGCTGCTTGGGCCAATATTTACTCGCCCGGGGCTTAAATCCACTCGCCCGGGGCGAGCAAATGTATAGGTTTGTCGAACACTGTATATATATATATATATATATATATGTATGTATGTATGTATGTATATGTGTATATATATATATAAATATATATATATGTGCAGTGTTCGACAAATACACATAACCACACGCCCGCTGGCTCTATGAATTCCCCTGCTCGCGCCAATTATTATTATTATTATTTTTTTTTTTTAAATATGGTGTGTGGCCCACATTAATAGTCTCAGCGCTAAGCAAATCGAGCGATTTCTAAAGAATTTAGCAAATTGGCATATTAAGCATAATTGCAATGCACATTGACCTTCATGTTTGGAAACTCTTGACAAGTTAGCGATTTTTGGCGGCTGAAAAAGGGCAAGTTTCGCCCGCTTCACAACCTCAGCAGAAGTTTCGCACATCTCTACATTACCTCTTAACGTTTAAATATACTTCCTATAAGGGAAACAATGGGTTAAGAATTATGCAACAGCATGGGACTGCACGGCAGCAGTAAAAAAAAAAGAAAAACACCCAGAGGCCTTAATAAGCCATCAGAATATGTATGGGAAAGAGGGGCGGAAAAATACATCTGACCTCTGACCATCGCCTCCCACGGAACATGCTAAAAGGGCTGTCAGATTCGTTACACTGTAAATATTGCAGGCGAGAGTTTGCAGCCGTTCACCTGACCGTGCCTTATTTATGCCACGATGACAGACTCAGTTGCCGTTAATGGCTGTCAGAGCAGGAGCCATTAGCATGAATATGTCTTGCTCCTGTCCCCAAAACAATAAGGAAATTATCATAAATCCTGCCACGGTTGTTTTTTTTTCTTCTTCTTCCTGCGGCTTTGCGATAGGAAAGAGGTAGTATGAGTGAGCGAGTTTGCAGAAAGGGGAAAATATAAAGGGATAATTAAACCTGTTTGTTTAACAACCCGAGGTTAACCCAGCAACTCTTGTTGCCACACTACCATAAGGCCCGTATTAAGCATGCTCTAAAGCGTCTTCCCTGTGGTGGAGAAGATTTTAGTCCCATTTGTCAATAGCTTATTAGATGAGTGGCATTATTAGATAAGGGGCATTATTAGATAAGGGGCATTATTATATAAGGGGCATTATTAGATAAGGGGCAATATTATATAAGGGGCATTATTATATAAGGGGCATTATTAGATAGGCATTATTAGATAAGGGGCATTATTAGATAAGGGGCATTATTAGTTAAGGGGCAATATTATATAAGGGGCATTATTATATAAGGGGCATTATTAGATGAGGGCATTATTACATAAGGGCATTATTATATAAGGGGCATTTTTATATAGGGCATTTTTATGTAGGGGCATTTTTATATAAGGGGCATTTTTATCTAAGGGGCATTATTATGTACTGTAAGGGGCATTCATGTAGATGTGAAATGTCGAAAAAAAGCTTTGATTAAGGAAGCTCCAGCAAACGAAGCAATTGCTAGCAGTCCCAATTAGCAGGATCTTTTAGTATTATTGATCAATTTTCTTTTCATTTGTCTAAGTATTGTACTCATTTGAAATGTTTAAAGCAGCAATTCAGGCAGCTGGAAAAATGTGTTTTTAACATTTCCCGAACCAAAGGGTGAGAGAAGTCTGTTGATGCATAATTTCGCTAGTTATTATTCTGCGGAGATCCCGACTTTAGGGGATAATTAAAGGAGGTAGATATCAAAGGCTTCAGTCTGTCTAAAATACAGTTTTCTCCAATGTTTAAGAAATGTGTAGACCTTTTTTTAGTCAGACCCAGTACTGCTGGTTTTATAAAGCCAGTTTGATGGCTGATTCATATCGAGCTGGCGGACGGAGTAACTCAATAAATCAGGGCCGGCATTAGGCTTTGAGGGGTTCAAGGCCGCATGCTGCCAGTGGGCCCCCCTCTGCCCCACTACCCCCTGTAAAAAAAAAGGAGGACTTACCTTACCAGCGTTGCGACGGCATGACGTCACAGCGTCATGTGACGTCACGTTGCCATTGCAACACGCGTTGCGGCGTCATGTAATGTTGCGATGACATAGCAACATGACACTGCAGGAGGCGGCCCAGTGTGGAGAAGATGAGGACGCACACACACTCCCCTACCTCTCTGCCGGTCCAGTGACCCTGCACTCCCCTCCGCTCTCTCCCTCCTGTCGGTGCCGGGATCCAACAGCCGACCGGAGGGGTGAAGCTGAAGGAGGGAGGAGGCCTGCGTTTCCTTCTCCAGCTCCCCCCTCCGGTGGGGTGAAAGTTGGGTCCCTGCACGGCCAGGAGGGAGAGGAGAGAGAGTAGGGAGCTCAGGGCCTCCGAAGGCGCGGGGACAAAGGCAGTCGCCTTGCCCTAAAGCCGGCCCTGGTTTTGAATCAAGTTCGAATACCACAGTTACATCCAACATGACAAATTATATAGTTAAATACTTATGAGAAAACAGATAAGTGAGGGTCACCTAGTTAAATTCTTTGGCCAAAGCATGTGTAATTTTGCAGACCACGTCAAGGTGTGCCCTCTATCTGCAAGTGACTGTCCTAACACTATCTCTGCGAACATTCTCTTTACCTCTCTGATAGAGGAAGACGTCTTAACAGATTGGTCATTCAACCAGCTGCATCTCAGGACTAGATGGGCGAATCCACCCAAATCTGTTTCCCGGATTTTCGCTGATGTCACCCTCAAAATCCGTTTCGTGGTGTAAAATCCACAAACGTATTTGGGGCGGTTGCAATTCGCGGGGACGGCTCATAATAAACCGCCATTCGATACAATATGTGGACGGATTTATAGAATCCAATCTGCGGGTTATGCAACTCGTTGGTGGATTCTAAAGAATCCGCCAATGGATTGCTGAATCCGCAGAGTTGTCCCGGGCCCCATGATTTCTGTTGGCGGCCCTGGCTCCAGTTTTACAGATTGTCTCCCATGAATGCATTTTTTTTATATTGAAGTGAGTGAATGTCCTGGCGGCCACTCTTGTTGTTAAATAAATTTCGAATATATACATACAGTATTATGCTATGGAGCTGGTGCTTCTTTTTCTCCCTTTCTTTTAGATTTCGGTGATCTGGCTAGATAATTTAAGAAGCCCTGTCTATACTGTGACTAATATACATTTTTTCTGGACTTTTTTTTCATCTATTTTTCAACATTTGGACTGGTTTGTTCTCTTTTTTCACTGAACACTCATTTTATTTTTCAAATTGTATATTATCATTAGAATTATCACTGCACAGACATCACAATTTGTTTTATTATTTTATATACACATTAGAACTCACATATCACATTGATAGTGCTACTCTTTGTTTTTATGTTTAATTAAAATGTACACACAGAAACCCTGTAAGCTCAAACCCAGACCCATCTCACCATATGTATATTTATGTCAAAAAGGAGTGCTATTGCTATATCATGTGACAATAGTTAGGGAGCCTCATCGAACTGAGGAAAGAATGTAGCAATGATCAACAGACTGCCATCTGTTATAAAGCAATTGTTGGAACATTGTAATATTTCCTATTTTGTTGACTTCTTAATCTTTACCGTGCTGCCGAACCTCAAGCATGTCCGCGTAATGTGATCACTCCACGAGCGGTCAGCCCAACAACGAGCATGTGCCTATGATGTACAGAACTAAGTACATCATAAAGACACAATGAAGGTTAATATTGGGTTTTTTACAATTAAACTACAGTACAAGATGAATTTACCAATGAAGCATGTGACTACGCAGAAACATGCATTTTGGGTTTGAAACATCATCACAAAGGTGAAGACGTTAAAATGGCAGTGGGACGGATATATCGAAAGAAGAAATGACCATCGTTGGAGAGGGATGAAACTGTACCGGATTGCAAGGGATATCAAAAGACCAAGACGACGACCAAAGGTAAGATGGGAAGATCAGAAAACAGAAAATGTGTTGGAGCAACGGGGAGAGAAAAGGCTTGTAACCTCAGTACCTTGAAGATCATTGGGGGAGGCCTTAATCCAGCAGTGGATCGACAAGGGCTGAAGATGATTATATATGCACGCAAAAAAGAACTCCGATACGCACGCTCCATAGTGCAATTCAATTTACTTTAAAAAGTACTTGACAAACATGCAGATAAAATCCGGTTATAAACAACCAGGGTCTGTAATGTTACCATTTGGTGATTCCTGTAGTATGAAAGGGTGAGTGAAGAGGTGATATTCATCTAAGGTTCTAATACAATATAGATGAACTCCATGTGCCTGGTTCTATGCAGCTGGCATCCACTCCCTCAATGACACCACAGGAACCAGAACCAAGACAACCCTACATGCTTCGTTGCATTTTGTACTGAGGTATATACTGAACCCCTGATGAAGTAGCAACGTGACGAATCAAAATGGTAATGAGAAAAAGAATAAGAAAATATCTGATGACAAAACAATTAATGAGGAAACAACAAGAAATGAAGCAATCCCAAGATGCAAGAATAAGAATGGAATATGCAGAGCTGTGCAAGACAATCTGCAAACCCTGGAGGGGTGGGTTGAGGAAGCGGGATTGAGTGCGAGGGGGTAATTGAGTGGTAGCAAAGGGGGGAGGGAGAGAGCAGGTGTAAGAGGTGGAGGGGGAGAGTGAGTGAGGAAGAGAGGGGGGAAAGAAATACAGGTGTGAAAGTCGAGGGCTCGCAAGGCCGACAACACAAAAGGGGGGGAGGAGGCGGCGCCAACACGGCGGGGCACCCGGGCAAAATTCTAGTCCCGGGCCATGCGAAATCTGTTGGCGGCCCTGATTATAATTATATAATAATTAATAAACAATACAAGTAACATAAATGGGTTTCAATTGTTTTTTTATGAAGCACTTCCTTTTTCCAGTACAAATGCAATTACTTTACTTTTCCAAGTGCCTAGATTGAACGGTCATTGAAAAAGCAGTGGTACTGGCCTTGGTTGCAGGACAACCCAATCATTTGAAACAAAGGTCTTCTAAAAGTTTTTGTTATAAGCACAAAAGGGGGAGACCTCTCTTAAAATAAAATCTTGATGGAAGAACTTGAAGGGAAGTAGAATCTAGTTATGGAAATAAAAAGCAGTCGTAGTACAATCATACTTTGAGGATGAGTCATGAGAGAGGTATATTTTCTCCTCGTTAATCAGTCTTATTACTCGTAACAGTTATTATATTGGTTATTTCCATGTATTGTATTAATAATACAGCTCCGGGGACTAATATACAACAGCACCAAATGTCAGTGTACACATGACTGCACTATTGTCTCAGTGGGTTGGAGTGAAGGGTAAATTCTCTATACTCCAATGTGGTGAAGCGAACAGGGATTTTCTGCCAAAGATATTTCTCACAGCCACTTCCCAGAAGAAAAATAAGTGTCAATTACAATATCTTTTTTTGACAGAGAACATCAAAACATCATCGATTTAGGTCCTTAAAGCAGCAGTCCGTGCTGATCCCTATTTTTGTTTGCATTTGTTTACTTGCTTCAAGAGATCTTTTCTTGCCCTTTCCGAAGCTGTTTTTTTATTTTATTTTATTTTTAAATCTGATGTTTCGTTCAGGAGATATGTGTTGGAGATATTAAATGTCTGGGAGGTTAAAATGACGCTCTCTCTCCAGGGCTCGTGGCAGTTTAACGGATACCGTGGTAACCTCCAGAATCTAGGGATGAAGACAATAATATTTTTTGAATCATTTTGTCATTTAAGGGATTTTGAGCAAAATTTCCCCTTTCTCATTTTTCCTTTTTTTTGTTTTGCATTTGTCTTTTTTGAAACGGTGGTTTTGCAAACTCTGAAGCAAGGCGGTGGCAGGACTAACCCTTCCCTGTGTTACTACCGGGAACACACCAATTCAAGGGAAATGAACTTGGTTGGTTCCTCCATTTGCCGCATTTGTTTCACCCTTTCAATGCCAAATGCTATGCAATGAATTGCTGAAAACCCTAGAACCACCCCCCCTGCTCTTTTCCCGAGATATATATCGCGTATTTAAATCTCCAGCGATTTCAACCACCATTTTGTATCCCCATGCACTGCACTGGGCTGGTGCTACCTTTTGCAGGTATGTATCTCAGGAGCCAGAGGGTCAAAAACAATAATTGAGCAGCGGGAACTGCACCTTTAACAGGAACCTCTTTGAACAGAGGAAGAAAACGGGAGATGGTCAGCAGCTGTAAAATGTACCTGGGCGCACAGAGGGAGGAGTAGACACATGTTATGTTCACAAGCTGTGATGCTTGAATCTGTCCCGTGTCTCTGCCTGCTTTCCCCCGTCTATGAGCATAGCTCCTGGCAAGCAGAGTTGAGCAGCTGCACGGAAGAACTGATCAAAGGTAATTTCAGCGCTGTGGACCCAGCAGTGAAGAGGTTAAGTCCGTCTTACCATGTCTTGCCTAAAGCAGCAGTTACCCCCATCTCATTTTTTTGACCATAGGTGGGAAACGGGGGTTTCTGGAGCTGAACCAAGTTAATTTCAGCACTGGAGACCCCCTAATTCCCGAGCTACATACCTGTAAAGCTAGGGCTGGTTCCATCCTGCCAGGGGAAACAAAATGACAGTTGAAATCTCCCGCGGACCAATTGGAAGCCGCAATGTTACCCGTTGCAACTTTCTATTGGCCCATATGATGCAGGGGAATTATACAACAAGGGAGTACAAACGCTAGCATTACTGGTATGTATCTTGGGAGCCAGGGTGTTCCCAGAGCTGAAATTAGCACACATCGTGTCCGGGAACCTCTAGCTTTCGACCTGTAAAAAGGAAAGGAGGGGGGGGGGGGGCTGGGAGGGGATCTACTGCTATATATATATATAGCACCCCTTTGGGGACTTCTGGTTGGTATAAGGGGGTAACAGCTATAATGTGTTAACTGTGGTTTCACTCAGGTTATTTCCCTTCCCATTATGTGATGTAGGATGATTATGCAGAAAGGGATAGCCACTCCTGTGTATGACCAGTGATATCACTATATGGAGATAGAAGGGTATACTGTATATAGATCTTCCCAATGTTCTAGAAACAGGTTCTTCAGAGTTCAGACTGAAGCCTCACTGTGACTCCTGTAAATAGGTTTTTGTGTATAGTTATGTGTATTAAGGATGCCCTGTCACCATGTATTGTTTTCATTTAAGGAACGTGCCCAATATAGCTAGAGCCTATAGTAATGGCCCAAGATTGTTCTCATGCGGGAAGGGGAGTGAGCTTAATAGGAGTTCTCAGAGAATTAGCTCCGGAGCATAATCGAATCAGCCCCACTGGAAGGTCCTAAGTAAATTCCCGATCCAATATGCATGGATGAGGCAGGCAATACACAGTGTGATGAAATACGGATTCCCGAGGACAGAGTGTAGTCCTCATGGGGCACTATGCAGGATATTTCCAATCTAACTATTACTATGTGAAACAAGCATAAGTATCTCCCCAGCGATATATATATAGATGTGTGTGTGTGTGTGTGTGTGTGTGTGTGTGTGTGTGTGTGTGTGTGTGTATATGTATATCAAAATAAACTCCTGGAGAGCCAAGCAAGGAGAGTTACATTTGGTGCCCAATGTGGGGCTGGGCATGCAAAATTATTTTTATGTTTGTTTATTCTTGTTTTGGAGCGAATAAAATGTTTTTTTTTTGTTATTTTTTTATGTTTTTGAACTGCTAATGTGAAGAAAAAGTGTTTAAGATTTTTTCACCAAAGTTTCTGTGTAGTTCCCACAGTGGAAACTGTTTTGCTGCTGCTGCTGCTGCTGCTGCTGCTGCTGCTGCTGCTGCTGCTGCTGCTGCTGCTGCTGCTATAGGTTATTTTTGCAAATAATAGTTGCCAAAGACTGATTCACCTATTCTCTAGCTAAACAGGTTAAGAGAACTATTTTCCGCAAATTTACACTAGAAGAATTGTGTGTTTTTTTGTATCAAATAAACTATTTTGTAAGCCTCTATGTATTAGGAGATAATATGTGCAAGATAAAAGTGTTGAATACTAGCGGACAAAGTCCTGGAGATGGGGACTGAAGTATAAGGTGTTGATAGCTAAAAGCAAGCTACAATTTTTGCAGAAGAGAAAGGAATTGTTGTTCCTCGACAATTATGTAAAATACTGTATTGCTAAAAGTATTATGCTAAAAGAGTTTTGCAGACTATAGTGGGCTCAATTCTCCCACTGAAGACACGTTGCTACAGAAAAAGGGACAGCTGTTTCCCCAGTGGAACTTGTTTGCACACTTAAAGAATCAAGGTATGTTTGTCTAGTTTGTGCACCAGAAGTCAAAGTTTGCAAATGTCCAAGCACCGAGTATTGCTTTCTATAAAGTGTCCTGTAAAGAGAATTCTGCAGAAGAAAGCGGGCCCAATTGTTCCCTCCAAGAGAAGTTTTCTGCAAAAGAGTCCATTTTGCAAAAAGAGTATAAGGGTGTAACTTTTATGGAGAGTCGCCTACCCCCAGTGGCGCAAAAATATGGCCACGCCTGTTCTGGACTGTCATATGAGAGTTAAGGGAAAGAGTTAGACCCACCCCTAATAGTCTTTATAGGGGAGGACTGTTCTCACGAGAAAAGGAAGGGACATGCCGGTAAGTGTGCAGAAGCCACATTCTGCCAAGTGCCCTGAGCTGGACTATGTGCTTACAGTTGGACCCATATTGTTGACCATGTCTCTGAGTGTGTCCCTACTACACTATAAACATATTTCAGTATCTTTTCTTGTGTTCAACTGAGAACAAGACTTAATACAGTGCACCGTATCTACTTCAACTCGAGATGAAACCTTATGTGCCTCCTGTGATACAATAGTTACGCACTATGAGATTCCAGGCGTCATCTTTGCGATTTCTATTCAAGGCAAAGCGTTCTTCCAGGCTGTATGCACCATCTCTAGGCACCCTGGAGGAGAATTGCAACACCCCGCCAGGTGTGATTAATGTGTTATGCGCTATTTACAGAGTTTGAAGTTAAGGGACCTCAAGAATGTCCTTAATGATGCTTTTTCTGGACTGTGCAGTGAGAGTTCCAGTGAGATGGATGTCTCAACTCATTTGTCAGGAGGTGATATGGTGCCACCTCCCCCATACTGCAGGCAAAAGGCAGCCGCCGAAGAGGCCGGAGAGGTGAAAAGCACCTTGAATGTTCACACAAGGGAGGATGGTAACAGGGGCCCCAAGACGTCCCCCAAAAAGGACGAGCCATAGAAGTTGGTGTAGCTACAGAAGCGATGGTGCCAGAGGTGAATGATGATGTCGCAGCAGTTCTGTCCCCAGCAGAGCCAAGCGATGTCCATTGCGGTAAATTTACAGATCATCAAGATAGTGTTGTAGCACCTGAGTTTGCTGAATCGGTAAATCCTGATCTGCCTATTTGGGAATTAGCCGTAACAAGGCTTTTGTGCTTGAATCTACTGAAGTATACCCGATCGATATATCTGGGGGAGGACCGTACGGTGGATCCTGATTCCACTAATTTCCTGTGAGATGAAAAAGGACAGTATGGTGGTGAATTGCACACCAAAGATCGAACTGACCCGAATGGTGTTTCAAAGAGGAGTACGGTTGTTGCATTGGTGGGAGTATTTATATGTCTCAATATTGCATTTGTGTCTGATCTAGTCTGAGTAGCGTCACTGAGGGAAGTGATGTCCCCATTTCTCTTGATGCATTGGTGGGAGTGACAACTTTATAAACATGATCCTTTTAGACCTACTTTCAAAGGCATTCTCTGAAGGGTTCTGCAAGGTTCACGGCCCGTGGCTAAGAAAGTATTCAACTAAAGAGTGATTTTATTAAAAAGGAGAATATCATGTGACGTCATCTACTGAAGATGCTGGAGTTGCATGTGTGTATCCGTGGCACTGAGTGACATATAATAATTACAGACATGTCAGGTTTAGCAATTACTAAGGGACAGATTTCCATTTATCGCTCAAATTTAGGATTAAGACGGTCGTGATTAGGCTCTTTGCATCCGCAATGACAGCCTAAATCTATTGATGTGACTCACGTGTGTCTCTGTATTAGAGGTGAAAAGTTATTAGTGCGTTTATATACTGAGGCAAAATGTAAACATTGTTTGTAAAGGTTTTTTTTTTACTCTGTAATAAAATTGTCAGTCTCACATCTGATTTATGACAGTTGGTGGGCTTATGTTGTTTCCCTGGGGAAAAATAATATTTAAGTCTTAGCAATGTATTAGGAAATCAGATTTCAACAGAGGTGTGTTTGGACCAAACACATGATATCTCATCTTTCAGCGCCAGTGACCTCTCTGGGGAAAACCTAAGGCATATGGTAATGTATAGGGTTTTCTGTTTATGTTTTATCCTTTTATTTTGAGAAACTGTTCTGCATCTATTGTAATTGTATGTTCTTGTAATCCTTTTTCTGTAATATAAGGTGGTATTTTTATATATATTAAAACATTTAATAAGTAATGCTTTGGGCTCTGAATGAACTGTTGCACACTCTAGATAGTATTTACAGTACTGTACATTTTTGGACACCTCTACAACAAATTTTTGTGTGTTAAGTGCATATTTTTTCTTTTATAAACAAGGACCTGGGACCCTGGCAAATATTAATTTTACATATTTGAATTTCTCGGCTGGTGGAAGCGTATAGATATGATTGCAATTGAGTAAGGGGTTAATATGAACTCTTTTTGGAGGTACCCTACACAGGCGAAAGGTGAGTTGGCTAGACTTGCCGTGTGTATTAACCCTGGTTGCATATCTAGGTCCCGTCACGTGACCATGCAACGTCATATTACACGCGTTGCCATGGCATTTAATTTAAATGCTTTGGGGAAGAGCGCAGGGCCTCTTTAGCCGCCGTGCCCATGGCCATCTTAACAACATTAGCGGCCCCCAGGCAAAGCAGTGCACGGGGCCCTACCTACACAATCACTCACATGAATACAAATTTAAATTAACGATAAAATAAACTTATATTTATTGGTACTTAGATATTCAGGGGATATATTAACTAAACAGTGACACTGTTTAATTAATATCCCCTGAATATCTAGTTTACCATTTATTCTGACATCTTACTGTTACAGTGTTATTTATAAAACAATCTTTTATATAATTTTTACAATACCTCACAAGAGAAACATCACTTTGCTACAACTGCAGTACAGTCGCTCCCCCAGCCTCCCACGTGCTCACTAGCAGCAGCAGGCACCGGAAGTGCTGCACTGCTAGGCTGCGAGCGGTTGTGACGCGAGCCGGGGTGCCGAGCGCGCGGAGACGGGGTTCCACTTCCGGGCAGGGGAGAGCGAGCGGATCCGGGGTGCTGGGCGGGGGGAGAGCGAGCCGGGGTGCCGGGCGCCGCGGCGGGGGGAGAGCGAGCCCTCCTAGCAAGACTTAAGAATGGAGATTTTACATTTTTAGCATTGGTGGGCACGCATGAGTCGGGCGTGTGGGGCCCCCCTATGCTGTGGAGCCTCGGGGCAACTGCCCAGTGTGCCCATACTGTATGTTAAGACGGCCCTGGCCGTGCCCCACCCAAAAAAATCTCGCGACCCACAGTTTGCGCACCTGTGCCGTGACAATGAGATTGTGGTATTATTAACAGTGAGACTGAGTTTTGGGTGTCGGGGTGGCAGTGGAAGGGGGAAAAGATTATTAATTCAGTTTTGGACATGTTAAGCTTCAGGTAACGGTGGAACATCCAGGAGGAGATATACAATATATCATTAAGTTATAAGGGAATCTAAGATTCGTATGCTTGATAAAGGGCAGCCATTTTGGATTTGTGATATAATTTACATCACCAGATGGCTGAAGTGCATTGAGGTTCATTTTCACTTCTTTTTAAGTTCTGCCCTGGAAATCTGTCCATTCCCCTCTTTCACTTGATGGTTAACAGCAAAAGTGAGGAAAAAGACAGAAGAAGCAGAACCCAGAATGATTAGCAATGCTGCACGTCTTTACACTTCTGCCTTTTTGTATCACATGACATTGTAAATCCCAAATAGCTGTCTCCTGATTCCTAAAAAGGAAATACTGGAATATTTTACCTCAGATTTAATTTCATATGCATTTATAATCATTCTAAGGATGGATTTTAATACAAGTATAGCCTGCCTTTACAATAGTAACCCTTTTAGTGTCCCAGGATTTAGCTACTATGTTCTTGGGTTATTGATCCGTGCTCATACCTCGGTTCGTGCTGTGCTTTTTGTTTTCTATGTTATGGGTTCTAGCACCCTGGGTGCCCCATGATATAGTATCTACGTGCCAACAAAAATGCTTGTTTTCCTAAGTAATAATAATAATAATAATAGCATGTTCTTGTATAGCGCTGCTAATTGTATGCAGCGCTTTACAGAGACATTTTGCAGGCACAGGTCCCTGCCCCGTAGATCTTATAATCTATGTTTTTGGTGCCTGAGGCACAGGGAGATAAAGTGACTTGCCCAAGGTCACAAGGAGCCGGCACCGGGAATTGAACCCTGCAGCAATCTCAGTGTCAGTCAGTGTCTTTACTCTCTGAGCCACTCCTTCTCCCTGTAACACCCCTAAGGCCGTGATTATAAATGCGGAGACAGGCATCTAAAATTGATATTGCTGCGTGACGGCCGTGTCACGGCCGGGTCATGTGAGCGGTTCAGCCAATGAGGGTGAACCGTCCATGTGACATCATGGCCACGCCTCCACCATGCCTACCGGTCGCCTCCAGTGCAGGTTTCGCAGTTGCGCATCGCGCGCACATGACATCACGAGGTCGCGCGCGCACAGCCGGAGCAAGTTTAATTGAGGCCAAAATATACATATATATATACACGTATGCCACCGGTAGATATAAGGAGCTAGCCTGCTCTGCATGTCACAGTGTCAAGTGCGGTGTTCGACATGCCTTCCAGCCAGTAGCTGTGAGCAGAAGAAAGGACTAATACCATAGGACACCGAGAAGATGAAATCAAGGACAGAGGAGTGAAGATATAGATTGACTGAAGGAGCACGTGAGTGGGAGAGACCCACGATGAAGCAAAGATAGAGGACCTGTCCCGAGGAGTCCAGAGAATTAGACATCGAGTTAGCAGAGCCTCCAAGCCTGGAAGTACAGTACTTGCCGGAGACAGTGGATAAAACCAGGAGTGATACATCACCGGAGAAAGGGAGCCCATGTAAGCCGGGGTTCAAAGCTGTGAGTAAACCAAGTGAGAATGCATCTAGGGGTTCCCCCTGAAACGCATCAGTATCAGTTCCAAGTACACAGCTACTGTAATACCATCCTCTGTGAAGTATCAGGCCTGCAACTGTTTGAACAAACACAACTCTGCACAACCTCAGATGACTGCTTCTCTTCCGTTCCATAATCAGTGACGGAGCGATCCCGTGATCGGGCCGTGGCAGAAAGGGTGAATTGGTTTTTTTTTCATACTTAAGACCAGTTCCTGATAGAGATGTATAATGAAGCCTTTCCCGCTTCACACATCACCCGTGCTCTCACAGCTCTATCTATCTCCACACAGTCTCATTTAGGGCCTCATGCAGAGAGCAGCGCTATTTAAAATTGGCGAGGGGAATAAAAAGTAACTGTAATGGAGAGTTTTTTTCTCCATATGCAGAAAGGGCATAAAACTGCATTTAGAATCCTTTCTGCATATGGAGAGTTTCAACCAGCGATATGAGCGCTGTTGAAACTAGTGGGGAAAAAATCGGGGTTTTTTTTTTTCTCCCCCACCGGCCGCCGAGCGCCAGCTTCTTGCTGGCGAAGGAAAATGTTGAAAATCGCGCCATTTTTTTGCCGCGAACAGCCACTAGATGGCGTTCGCGGCTCTCTGAATACGGCCGTTTTCAACACTGGAGAGATTTATGTTCTCTCCAGCCGCGCGGCGAGTTTCAGAGAAAAAAAAAAAATGGCGCTTTTTTTAAAACTCGCCATTATCTGCCTTTCTAAAGGCAGATTTCGCCAATACATGCCGCTTTCCCTGTTAGCGCTGCTCTCTGCATGAGGCCCTTAGTTCTTCCCCCGACTCCAAAGCTATCAAATAACAAGCAGATCTCTTCTCCTCCTCTCCCTTCCTTATAGATTATAAACTCCTTGGAGCAAGGACCTTCTTACCTACTGTATCAGTGTATGTTAACGTCTGGTATTTTATTATCGTCTTCTGACCCCATTGTACTGCACTACAGCGCTTTTTAAATAATAATAATACGTTCAACTTCACATTATATAATACATGCTGCTTCCATTAGGTACTCGTTGCGTTGTAGATATTCCTGAGTTATGCATACTACAGTGATTTCAAATGTGCAGAGCTTTGCCTCCATCAAAAATATAATTTAGATTTGTATGTCTCTCAAATTGAAAACTAGTACATAATTTGAAAGTGAAGGAGTAATAGCAGTTTGTTTATTATTAATTGGAGTGGTCTTTAAACACATTAACTGATTGAGTCTTCAATTCTAAACATGGAGCATGCTACAGGCAGCCATTCAATGTAAAAAAAATCTCCCTCTCTTTCTCCCCCCTCTCTCCCCCTCTCCCTCTCTCCCTCTCTCTCTCTCTCTCTCTCTCTCTCTCTCTCTCTCTCTCTCTCCCTCTCCCTCTCTCTCTCCCTCTCTCTCCCTCTCTCTCTCCCTCTCTCTCCCTCTCATGTTAATTTTATATTCTCTTCATCCTTCTTCCTTTATTTCTTCTACTGTTCTTTTCCTTAGACCCCTTCTCCCCTCTTCTCCTATCCTATCCCCTTCTTGCTAACTTTCTCCTTTTCCTCTTTTTCTCCCCCAGAATTGTCCTCTTTCTGTGTTATTTCCTCTCTGTCTTTCTCTGTTCATCTTTCTCTCCTTCTTTCATTTTCCCTCCTTCTCTTTCACTCTCTCCCTCTCACTGTCCCCTTCTTGTTTAATTAATTCCCACAGATACAGTAGCAGGGAGCTTAAGCCTGAGCCCTCTGTGGGGAGCTTTCTGTTCTGATCTCTCCACTCTCTTTATGTTATAGAACATTTCATCTCTCCTGTTAAAAACCCGTGGCCATCGTGTGTGGAGCTTTACATAAAAACGAGTCCCCGATATGGAGCGACAGATTACAAGCACCAGGGACTGGTATCAAAGGCTCACAGCTGAGTTCAGAGACAGACAGCAAATCTGAGCTATGCTTATACAGTAACTAGCTGTTACCTGTATGGAAGGCAGATTAGGGCAGTTGTGGCAATGTCTGAACAAAAGGGGTATTTGGGGATTGAAATCACAATATCCCTATATAATAATAGCATTTGTGCACTTTCTACGTGTCATTTATAAAGCAAAATGGTACTCATGATGAGTTGGGCTACCATTTAATAACATCAGTCTAAGGGGCAGAATGGTGCCCTCAGGTAATATACCTCAATGAAACCCCACTCCCAGTATAGATCATGGGACATTAAAGGGGCATAAAAGAGATTACCACATCCACAGTCAGGTTGTTCTGGGATCATGTCTGTTTTGGACTTTAAAAGAGTCGGTAACTCCTAGAACCAAATGGAATTAAGGACAGTGAGATGTTTAATCAGTTAAATGTAGATTATTGAGATCCTATTTCACAACAAAATGGACAAGCAAAAGTAAAAGGTATAGGTGATGATGGTCACTTAACAACAGTATTTAACAGATAGTCGTCATATATAGCAGTTAAAAGCCTACACGCTCTTGGGCAAGAAGCGGAGGGGAAAAGGATAAAACATGGGTGGTAGGGACTTTTAAAGACAATAAATACTTTTTATTTTATTTTCTATAACAGCAACAATTATTTCTTATGTCCAGGCAATTCCCAAACTTCAACCTGAATGGGGCACTTGCTTCAGGAGCTTAGGTGGGCTATCCCAGAGGAAACGTCTTCTAGGCTAGGAGTGGGTGTACCTTCTTTACTTGAGATAATGGATACCTCTCCTAGGATTCAGAAGTACTCACGGAACCTCTGCTGTGCAATCCTCATGATGCCCTGACTGTGTCTTCTGGCCACTTGCCCTGACTAACCCACCAGTGCAATCCTCTATTTACTTCTGGTTTGCCTCCTAAATCTTTAAGATTTCTATAGGCCGGTTAAAAAAATGAACTGGACTGAACATAGAACAATGAACTACAGCTTAAAATGGATGGGGGTATTTATAACGTGGGATCTATGTCACGCCTTCCCATAGCTACAAGGGGAGGCAATGGCAACATGTAATAGCTTAAACAGTCGCCAGTATAAGGGGGCTACATATTTTTAAATATTTTTTTAACATTTCCAAAGTGAACAAATGGTTGAAGGATTTTTTTTTTTTTAACAATCTTTTGTCTAATGTCCCTTTATTATAACATTGCTTATCAGTGTTCAAAGCCCCAGGTGCACTACAAATGATGAAGATATCGTTAGAGTAACAAATAAATGTCAGTAGCTTATATACTTATATACTATACAATGTTCTCAAAAAAATGCAAGGAGTATTTATTTTTCACATGATACAAATAAATGAAACGTTTGCTTTACGGCAGGGATGGCCAACTCCAGACCTCAATCGTCACCAACAGGCCAGATTTTGAGAATATCCCTGCTTCAGCACAGGTGGCTCAATCAGTAGCTCAGTCAACGAGCCATGGATTGAGCCACCTGTGCTGAAGCAGGAATATCTTTAAAACCTGACTTGTTGGTAGCCCTTGAGGACTGGAGTTGGCCCCTCCTGCTTTATGGGGTGATTGAATCCTTTTGAATCCCCCACTTCATGGACTCTGGCACTCCAGGGGCCCCATGAAGTAGTGGCCATGTCATGGGCTTTTTCAGGTGTTTTTCTAGGGGAGATTGAGCGCTGAACACAATCTAGCAGGCAGGGGAATGGAAGAGGAGGACATCGTAATCACTGATGCCGTGATCGCAATGTGCCGGAGGAGCCGCCGCCACCCCCCCAATGGTACTCAAAGGGTTTAACAAGCCAAACACATGTAGAAGCTGTCCATATTTTTTTATCTGCTACGTTGGATTTCCCCTTTAGTGTGATCCTAATCAAAAGATATGTTATCCTTTTAGTGTCTGGAATACATCTGGCCCATTTTACTAAACAATGCTATTCCATAAGAAACCTTCCAGTGCCAGAAGACGCATTGCAACCCATTAACTTCAATTTACTTCATAAAGTGTTTTTCAGGTGTTTCACATCAAAGGTGTCTTATAATATAGCACCACTTAGTAAATATTCCCGAATGAGTTTGCTTTCTAGTTTGTTGTTTAAAATAGGCCTTGCGGGTGCTGCCACATATGCATGCAAAGAATACACAGGTGGTTTATTTAAGGTTCCTGTACTACTAAGCATTGGTCATAAAACTGGATGTGCCAGGCACCACAAGTATTCTATGTACAGTATATGAGACCGGAGAGTGGAGACACTCTAAATAGCAGTGAAGGACACTACAGTAGTCTACCAAAGCATGCTTGAGAGAAAGATGATAGAGGTGCCCACAATATAGGCTCAGAACAGATGGCTGAGGGACCTGAACAATAACTGGAAGACAGAAGGCACCCATGAGAAAGGTTAGAAACATACAGTAGGTAGCGACCAAATATATGGATTAGGAAAAAGTAGCACCTAAGACAGGGAATGCAGATAACCTGGATATGTAAAGAAGCACCAGAGAAACTGTTGACCTCCATGAAGGAACAAAGAAATTATATGAGCGACAGGAAAGAGGTGCCATATAAATGAATGATAAATAAACAACAAGATACAAGCATGCGATTGATGATGGCCAGGAAACATTCACAAAATAGGGAGGGACAGCAGCAGCTAGTTAAGATACTGGATATTCCAAGCAGGTGAAGGTACTGCAGAAGACTTACAATAGATTGATAGTAGGCACACAAAATTCCAATGGAAAGAGATACTTGTTTACAAATGTAGACACTAAATACACGGAGGAGAAAAAAACAATTATAATATGGATACAGAGGCCACACAAAGGATGACTAAAAGAGAGAAGACACCTAAAAGGAATGAAAGAAGATCCAAAAGATATCTGAATGACAAGAAACAAGGAGGATGTTGGCGAGAAAAAGAAGGCGCCGATACTGTGTGAGAGCCAGAAGTTACCGTAGAGAGGGTTAAGCTGAGCAAAGCACAATTTCAAGATTTATATCAATTGCAGATATATTGAATACAAAAGGACAGAATTTTTTTTTCCTAATTCGCAAATTGCAAGTAAATGCATATTTTGAATATGTTCCCAGAACAATAGCTTCTGTCTTCTCTTAGTATCTCTTAGGTCTGCTCATCCTTCATATCCCCTCAGATATACTACCCCAGACATGAATTCCAAACATTTAGATGAGTCAGCATCATATCCGAGGAAGAAAAGGAACAGGATAAAATCACAGCAAATAATAAGTGGGAGATTTAGGCACAGGCAGGGCTTTGAGTGTGGATTAGTCCCAAGCAAATAGTGAGCACTGACTCTATAGCAGCTCATTATTGACACAGCTTTTTGATCATTACACATCTCCTGCCACCTCATTCTGTCACAGGATGTTACCTCTTGGCTAATACCTTTCAGCAAACATGCCGGGAGAGTGAAATTTCATGTTTCTGCCTCCTCCCCAATGCTGCACGTTTAACTCCCAACTACAACGGGCATACTAGGAAGAACAAGGTGTTAACCACTTAAACCCTGGCTGGGCTGAATTACCAGTAGTTTTATTATTTCTACCTATTTTTTGTCAGCAGGTGGAAAATAAAGTGATGAAAAACACTTTTCTCATGGCACTTTATATAGCAGTGGTTCCCAAACTTTTTCGGTTCAAGGCTCACCAAGGCGATCAGGATTTTTCCACGGCACCCAAAGTGAAAACAAAGTTGTATATACATACCTAAGGCTGCGGACCCAGTCATCACTGTGACACGCATGCCTGGCGGGGGGGTGGGGGCGCGTGCACAGCGCTAACCGCGATCTGTGGTCTTCAGGAGAGAGGGAGAGGTTGCGATGGGAGGGGGCTTGATTGGGTTTTTGCAGGGGCGTGGCCATGACCTCATGCGTCTGGTTCGCCCTCATTGGCTGAACCGCCGGTGGTGGCGTGGCCACGGCTCCGTCGCAAGTTCCACACACAATTTTTTTGAGTGTGTGGAATCTTGCAGTACAGCGCGGCTGCCGAATGTGCGCCGACGCATGTACTCGGCCCTGAGTGAGTGACTCGGGGGCCGGTGCTTGTTCGCACAGTACACCCGCTTCCAGCGCCTCCTTACCTTTGCTCCGTGCCACCCAGGCTCCCCGGCGGCGTGCCTCACTCCGTGCGGCCCCGTCCACGGCTGCTCCCACACTTCCGGGTCGCGCGCGTCACCCCTACGGGCGCGCGTGGACCCAGGCTTCAATTTGCTGGCGCCGGGCGCCTGACTCCGTCTCCTCTGACGTGGCGCGTGCATCACGCGCTTCCCTGCCCCTGCTCCATCAGGTCCGCCCCCCAGGCCCTTCTCTCCTATCAGGCCCTTCCCTGGGCCGTCCCTCCCTTCCTCCCCTTCCTCTGATAGGTCCCAGCCCCCTATTTAGTCTCCCCTCACCATTTCCTCTTTGCTCTGCATAGCTTCTGTACCTTGGTGCTGTCTGCTGTTGCCTGGCCCCTTTTGTCTTTCAGTTCTTTTCCTGTCCCTGGATATATTGCTGACCTCCCTGGATATCGACCTTTGGCTTTGGACTTCTACTACACTGGCGACACACTTTATTCGAACTCGGCTAGTCCCACGAATTCGGGTATACCCGGGTGTATTGAGGTTTGTGACTGTTTTCTGCCCGAGTGCATTGAGGTATTTTTCAGGCAGGGATTGAAGCATTTTATTCCTGCTGGCTGCAATACTGCACAGTATATATATATATATACTGCATTACAATTCATGAATTTATGCCATCTGGTAGACACGCTAAGCATTGCAGCCTATTAAATCCTAATCATTATCATTTAACAGATCAGCCGCCCGTCAGCCAGGCATGAACCCAGGCTGGGAAGGCAAACGCAACGGGGCTTGTCAGAGGTGAGGAGCGGTGCATTCCAGGTATCTGCCAGGTACATACTGGGCATTTGCTCGAATAAAGTGTGTCGGTGCAGTACGCTGCTCTCTGGAACCCTTGGATTTGGCTTTGGACATTACTACTCTGCAGACTTCTATATCCCTTGGACACGGCTTACGGACACTCTACTACGCTGCTCTCT